>NC_135035.1:7878787-8181818 GCF_051020975.1 Osmia lignaria lignaria
TCTTCAATTAAAATCATTCCACGAACAAGATATTATTATCCTCGTGGTTCTACCTGGAAGACGGGAAGAAGAGGGAACACATTTTAAATAGAACGTGACCGAGTTCTGATATTCTTCCGTGTCGGAGAAATGCAATTAAACTTGTTTAAAATTCTTCCTTCTAATCGAGAAACGCTTCCCGCTTTCAACAGTTCCGAAAAATCGAACATAATTTACGAGGAAGATTAATATTCTCGATGATCCTATCGTGCGTATAAAATGATGGGGGAAAAAATATTAATCGATCATGGCTATTCCTAGTATACCAATCAACGCTGCTGTGTGAAAAACATTCTATCAACATCCACGAAGGGTTAATGACCGTGCTTCAATGATGGAAACAAGCAATATCGTAGCCGCGATCTCTTTGGTCACGCGTTGCAACGATAAATCATTCGAATTTTTGCGAAAAAATGCAAGTTCACCAAGATCGCGCGAATATTCCGTGGTAATACGTAACCTGAAAACGTTTGTCGTAAAATATGGTGAAAGCTATTAGCGTAGCTCGCCCGCCATTCCACCCCTTAAGAACGGGTCTAGATGAAATTCTCACGTAACTGATCTACCCTCTGAAGCGGCCAGGAATTCCATGTTTCCAAGTGTCAAACATAACTCGTGGCTGTTCCCACAAGTTTTTTCTCCGTTTTAAATGGAAAATCTAACTCTCATTGTTTTCGTATCGATCAAGACCCCAGTTCGAGATTAAAGAATATTCAGAAATTTATTTCTGTTTTCTTTTCCATGATTTACTTTCGGTATATAAATCCTTAGCGATGAAAGGGGAAAGATATAATTGAAATGCAAATTAATCCGTGCTCGATGTGCTTACGATCATTAAAGATTGCCTTATCAGTTGACACGACGTTAGCCAGAATTAATTATGCAGGCGAGGATTGTAACAGTTTGATAAATTAACCGAGTATTTCGTGTCGTAATTTGAGAGGGAACCACTTGATCGATGACACAAACTGACGAAGATTTGGATTGCATTTAGCTTACTTACAGCTTATCTTCTTCAATTGCATCTGACAAAGATTCTGATTTATGTTGAAATTGAGGAAAACAATTGAGAATTCAATTGAACCAATAGATATCGTGTTTTTCTAAATTTTTTGAGGTTCTAAAAAGAGATTGATGTATAAATTACACTCCCTGAATTATGATAGAATCACATGATAGTTTCACTCGAAAACTCTTTCTATATTCAGAGATCTTGAGTGAATAATAAATCAGTGCTTTCGCGCGGTCCACACTGATCTTAGCTTATAAAAATAAATCATCCAATTCCATCTCGGTTCATGCACGATACGACAGTAATTCGTTGATCACGCGATAAAAATGTCACGACATTCGAATCCCATTAATTAAGGTCTTCAGCGTCCCATTAGTAACCGCGAAGTAAACCTTCCAACTTTCTTCCACTTTTAATTAAACCTCGATTACTCTAATTGAATCTTCCAAAGCACCTGTTGAAAAGAATTACATTGATTTTAACTTACACGATCAAAAAGTTTTTTATAACTAAGAACTTTATATTGAGAATATCGATGAATTATTTATGTAATTATTTTTGTTACATCTTAAGCTTTATTTTGATCTGCTATAGGTATCATTTTGCAAAACTTTTGTGTTATCAAATCGTGTCAGATTTTCGATGTTTCAAAATCTGCTATTTGTCACGGAATAACTTAATACATTTATAATTCATAAGGTTCGAGGTATCCCATAATTGTAATAAAAAGGATATATAGAAATACAATGTAAGAAGAAGTATCGAAGTTGGACTTGAAAATTGACTGGACGTGGGAGCCTATCATAGTCGTTGAATCCACCACGTAGCTGCGCTGCCGTCGACCTAATAATGGGGCGAGTGCGGAGGGTGAAACGGGGATGATTCTGGCAGTAGCATGCCGCCCATCGTGCCGTAAACATCGTGCAACTCATTCAAAGAGAAATCCGTTTCCCTCTCATCCTTCGTCTGACTTCGACTTCCCTAAACAGCCTGTAACAAGTAAACAACCCCTGCAGCCACGTATTCCACGAAAACATGTGAGTAAAATTTTTATTATTTTACAATTTACATAAAATAACTGGAAAACGTTTACGCGAGATATTTATCGGGGATGCATGAGGGTGTTAATTACGCGTAGGGTTGCTTCCCACGGTAATTGAACAATGATAAAGGGCGTGACGATACTAGCTGCTTTGCTGAAGCTACATTTACAATCGAGTGAGTTTGGCTAATTAATTGACAGCGTACCATTCATTTAGCATCTGACCTGTGGCGACCTTACAACCCCCACGAGGCAGGGGAATTTGCTTTTTCGAATTGCCACGCAATACCGCCACGCACCCGTTCCAGTTTGCGTGGTTCTATCGTGCTCTGGAATCTTGTGTACCTTTACGTGTTGAGGGAAAAGTTCGATGAACAAACAACCCATGCTGTTTCATAGATAAACGTTATTAACCTTTGTGGCTGAGTTAGAGAATTATTTTTAAGGGGTAATTGAATCGTTGTGGATATTTTAGGGATGATTGTTATAAATAGAAATAACATTCCTCTATTGATTTCCCTAAGGGTTGTTCTTTGTCTATTTTCACTTTATCTAGATAGAAACGTGGAAACTGATTTACCAATTTGGCAATTGCATATATTTTCTTTTTATATTTAAAATAAATAGTACCCGTTTTTGGGGGGTAAGGTTGCTTTTCGTTACATCGTCTGTTTGAACAAGACGCGTTCTAACAACACAAATTTCGAGCTTATCTTCGCGCTAGTGCTGTTAACGAGGCAAAGTTTCGTGGAAAGAGAGAATCACGAAGCTTCCATTGTGTCCGTTGACAAACGCGCTCTAATTTACAACAATGCATCCGAGGTAACTTCTCTAAAAATCTTTGAAAGCGTGACAGGAGAGAAGTAAGGAAGAAGAAAAGAAGTGCATCAAAGAGTACACGTTGCTCGAAGAAAGTTCCTTCGAAGCAATATCATCCTTTTGTTTTTCTTTCCTCTTCGCTCGACTAAGAAGAGCAGAATTTTGCCCGAGTCGCTGCGTGATTTTCCAAGCATCAAAGAAAGGATTAATTATGACGAAAAGTTTCTCGTTTACCTATATCGTGTGCACGATGAACTTTACTTTCTATTCGAGGAGGAGAAAAAAGAAAATCGTTAAACCTCCCCGTCCGATCATTGCGTGACCGCACTACTGAACCCTATTTTCCTTCTGTTTGCCGGTGGCAATTAATGATGCAAACGACGCGTCGCTTGATAACTTTGTTACAATGACGTAATCTCCATGTTGAAAACGATATCAAATATTTCTAATTACGGGTGTCCTTTCCGAGTATTCATAAGCCCCGTTCGCTTTCACGGTGGAAGAAAATTTCATAATGTTTGGAGGGCAAGGGAGGGTCGGTGATGAAAAAACAGAAAAGAAGTGGCGGACAGAGTGCAATTAAGCTTCAAAAGGGTTGAATTCAACGGTAATTTTTGCCCAGACTCTTCGTTCGTGCGTTTAATTCGTTCTTTACAAAAAGGAATCACCAGCAATTTCAATACCAGTGTTCTGTCATCAGGATCACTACATGTTTCATATGATAAAATAATTCAAATAAAAAATTAATTTCTTTACTGTTAATAATTATTTTAATTCCTTGTCAAATATATCATAGAAGCAATTCCAATTTCTTTCAACACATCATGATAAATGTGTAGTTTAAAATCGAATTTCTGTTTCATTTAACGACCTTTATCAGAAAAAGAATGCGACGCCTCGAAACAATGTTCCATTTCCCATTTCCATGGGGAAAGTAGACCATCCTCGCGAATCGTTTACCGTGAAATACCCTCGACACACATTGCAGACGATGGAAACAATCTTCAATAACGACGAAGCGTCGAATTTCACGCCATTCTTTCTCACTTCAGAAAATAAAGTATGCTACTGATGAAAACAATAAATATACTTGATTTCTGATTTTCTTCTGGCCAAGAGAATCTCTGGCGCGCCGAGAATCGTCGAGAATCAAAATCAAAAGGAAATCGTTCCGATAGAGATCGAATTATTTGCTTGATTGAACGAATGACACGACAGGCGTGTTTTCCTCGTTTCAACCATCAGGATATAGGAAAAAAAGGGAAAACAAGGTTGAAAAATGGAAGTTCCGTGCGTTCCTCGGACGATTTGTTCCACGTATATCGTGGAACGACTGCATCGACGACCATTCACTGAGTTATAGCCCGAAAAACGGAATGCCCCGATCTAGGTTAATAGCTCCAGCATTCATAGAATCGAGTGGCGCCGATTATTTAACGCGTTATTAATTTACCTTAACAAACCGCGTACGCGACATTGTATGAAATGGTAATTTTAACACCCAATCGTTCGATATAAATTTAACAGAGAAAGCTATCTAATTTTAAAACTTTCTAGGGCAGATGAAACAAGTTGATAAATTCTTGTAAATCGAATTTTCTGTTTAAATTGCGCGCACACGGTTTTCTGGTAAACCAAATATTTCTTCGCGAACATGACACAGTGCATATTAGAATGTGGTTCGAACGTGTAAGCGGATCGTATCGTTATTGAAAGCTTCGATCGATAATCGAAGTGAGAGACATTTTTGTATCCGCAAATATACGGTTGCAGCGATATCCGAGCAGCCGGAATACGTATAGATTCTCCCTAAGTCTTGCTCGGATGCTTGAATTATTGGCATAGTCGTGCAAACTCTTGGCAAACTCCGTTTCCATCCAGAAACTGCTTAAAGCATCGTAACTGATCGTATAATTGATTGTAATACATCGGTAGGTCGCCATTAAAATTCATGATGCATTGATATGGTTAACAAAGCGTAATGTGTGAAAAACGATATTGTAACTTAGACAGGTGTAATAAATTGGGGTTGGGTCAAGCGTGGATCTGTTCTCTCCTAAACTGTAGATTAGCCTCTTCACTATTCTAAGGTTCTAATATTCTAAGATTCTAAGATTCCAAAATTCCAAAATTCTAGTGTGTTAATATTTTAATATTCTAATATTCCCATATGTAATACTCTACTATTCCACTATTTTAATATTCTAATATTTTAATATTCCTATATTGTAATACTCTACTATTCTACTATTCTAATATCTTGATATCGAATATCCTATAAAATTTTGTGGCCCTATCCCGCTACAGAAAAGATCCTACTTACACCGGTGGTGCAATACGTTTCATAGACAATGTTGGAGGTAGGTCGTAAGAAAAATTGAATCTTTTCTGTGCCCGACAATGCACCATTGTGTCGGGTTGATGGGAAAATAGCGATTTCGCACGAAGCACACCAATTTCTTCCAAAACTGTCCGGGAATTTCTGTGCCGAAGATAACGAAATTAATCAAAAACTAAATCCGCGTGGTAGATGAACGAGTTACATTTTTCATCGTGAAACAATAAATTGTTAACGCCAACACCTGGGACATTGTCCTCGATTTGATGAAAAATCCAATGAATTAACGTCCAGAAGAGAGGAACCTCGTTTATTTTTTGTACGTAGTACTACCTCTTACAGGTGACTTTGACGAAGCACGTCCACCTCGTTATTTTCGATTTCAAAGCCGACCAGATTGCTCTCGATAATCGATTTTGTTTCTATCACGAGAATTTTATCCCGTCCTAATTTCGATGAGTTAACAAGCAGCGAATGAAACGAGAAAATTTCTGGAAAATAGCGATATAGCTCGACGATAAATGATACCAGGAATTTAGTTAAATTATCTGCTTAAATTGCACTACTAATTCTCAGTTACAAATTAAAGGTTTAGCTTGAATATTAATCCCTAACATTCTGAATAATCGATATTATCAAATCCCTACTAAATACCCTTGTTTTCATTGTAACCAGCCAACGTGTCCATTCGAGAATTTCTCTTTGGAAAGGAAAAGAGAGAGAAAAAAATGATAACGTAGCACGAGCGGAATATCAGAAAACGCAGTTGGAAAAACAAACGGAGTGGAAATTGGAAAGACTACGTAGCGAACTGTACCGCGTTTGTATTGTGCTTATTTTTAGCCTGTAACCGCTTGCGGCGTTTTTGCTGGTTGTTGAAATAAAAATTTTATTTTCTGATCTGAAAGTTTGTTGCTAACATCGACATCGATCGTACCGGTCTCTCTGTCAAGTTTGTATTTGCTGAAAAAGAAAAGGAAATGGCTGGTCCAATGAGAATAGGAAGAGAAAAGTTATCATTGACACAGCCACGACGTTCCGTCGCTTTTTATTTCCCGGACAAAAGCGTCCGGGAAACGTGTGCTGGTCGCTTTAACGAAGGCGTCGTCGCCTCGACGATCATTTTTTATCCGTTGTATCGCGGGTTTACTCATTTTTCACGACGGTAGGCGGTGGGAACAGAAAGGAAAGCAAACAGAGGACGGTTACCGCTAATTACTTGACTTCTCATTGTGCGACTGCAAGGTAAATGGTCGCCCTTCTATTTGCCCGGCTCATTGATCCACTGGGAAAACAAAGGAATTTCAGCGAACCGCGCGAATATTTTTAACATTTTCTCCCGCACTCTTCGAATTCGATACTTTTTTTTTAAATTAAATTTTTCGGAGCTCGTCGACCAGGTTGAACGTTATCGATCGCTTCACAAACGTTCGACGTTTTTATTAGCAGTGTCAGTGCAAAAACCTGTCCCCGCGAATGGCAAAAAATAGATATTACAGGATGAGTATTCAGTATTTTTTAATCATTAATTCCATTTTATATTTTATTAAAAAAAATTAACATTCTGAATATTGATAAGGTTTCTTATTAGATTTCCATATTTATAAACTTCATCTACTGAAAAGATTTATCGTGTATTTTTTAAAATGAAACAGAAAAAACAAAGAAAAAGGAGTAGTTTATGTACTATATTCTTCTTGTGTTATTTCATCCTCTCCATTAATTACATAACATTATTGAAATAATATTTTCAATATTTGAAGTTGCGTTTAATCTACGGAGAATAACGAGGTTACTGCAAACAAACGATACGAGCTATTGGAATTCGTTTCCTCGAAAATTCTATGTTATTGCAGGTGAATCAATGATAATAGAGATACGTGATATTACAAGTTCCACTAAGAATAATATCACTAATTTATTTTCTAAACAAAAAGATCATAGTTGAATTACTGTGTCGAGGATGATAGCAGGGAAGGGATTACAAAGCTGCCATCGGATTATCGTATCATCGGGTCAAAAGCGACGAGTTAAACGCTCGATTCGCTGCTGATAAAATTTACCGTCGGCCTGAAAACCGTCTAATTAATCGCTGAAGTCGCGGCTTCATTAATTGGAGCGCACCGACGATCTAGCTTAGCGATCTTTTTCCGTAAAAATCATTTCCATGATTTCTCGTTCAATCCTACTTTGAACGAGCCAATTAAATCTGTCTCCTGATACGTAAAAAAAAACACTCCAATGAAAAATTTATTATTTATTTCTGGTTGAATCACGCATTTAACTCTTTTACGCCGCTGTCGAGTTGATATTTTGTTTTATTTAATTTACAAATAATTCCTAAAAAATACGACTGGTCGACGGATACATGAACGACATATTCCCAACGTTCCCGTTTTAGTTATTTGTAGGTCAATCGAAGGCTCGGGGAGTTTCGTTCTTTCCTGCTTGACGTTCGTCGTGTAAGAATAATCGCACGAATCGATACGGCAATTACCGTGCAACAGTAAAAATGAAACACCAGAAGCAAAATGACATAATTCTTGCGCAATTCCAATTATTTCAAGAAAGAGCAAGATTGCCTTAATTGGACCATTGTCTGCGTAACCTTCTCCACTTTCCGTATTCCACGAATATTTATCAGAGCAAAGCAAATGTTTCAATTAAAATTGCAGCGAAACTTGAGTCACGAATGTGGTTCTCCATTTCCAAAAGCTAAAGTGCGTCGTAATGAATAATTTCCTACGACACAGGGTTCGCTTGAATTTCAACGATGCTATCTCCGAATACAGTCAGGGTTGCGATCAGAACTATGCAACGATCATCATTCACCAGAATCCGATTGACCCATGACTTCAGCGACGAACGTTTCAACCGAGGATCGCGTTTCATTGCAATTGCACCCGAGTGGAAAAATTAAAAAATTTCAAAGGTTTACGGCAAATCCCGCAAGAATTGCAAATAAAAACAAACGTCGTAATAAAACGGTAAAATTATCGACGACGAAAGCAGCGACGGAAAGAATTTCTATTTAAACTTCCCCCAGCGTGGAGAATTTTGTTTCAATTCGCAATTCCGTCTGCGTCTCGCGGACTTTCAACCAGTGAATTTCACGCAGCTGGAGTTGTTCAGTATTTTGGAACATTCTCCAGGCCAGCGAAAAACGATAGAAATATTTTCATCGCGAAGGGATCCTCGTGAAAATAGATCGGAAAGTTCGGCTCGTATGCTGTGCTTTTTCCATTCAACACGTTTCCTCGGATGTGCCTCTCTGAAACTAATCCGATGCCTCTTCCGAGAACGCGAAACGAAACGAACAAAAGCAGCGTTCAACTGGAAGAAGAATTTTTCATATTTATATATGTATATTCAAAGCGAGCCGTCTTTTTCTATCTTTGCCGACGACACTTTTTACTCCTCCATGCGCAGCGAGCGTGAATTACATTTCGCGAGCATACTTTCGAGGGATAGATAACGTTGAAAGAGTCGTTTGATAAAAATATCTGCGTAGCCTGCGTTTGAAACGACCCCCCTATGCGAAAACGATGACTGACTCGGGCAGACATCCTGAAACTTATTTCTCGTCGAGTTATACGAGCTGTCATGGGAACTTCCTTTGCCTCCTGGATTACATCCCTGCCTCGAGGATCATAAGTTTCAATTCTGACCATGCACAGAGGAATATGGTTGGGAACAACGTATCCATCAAATGCAATTTACAACGAAATTCTCAATTTTGCGATCGTCCTGCGAATATAATTGAAACATTTACCAAGTTGTTGAATATAAATAAATTTCCACGATGAATTTAGATCCGCATCAGGAAAATTGTTTAAAAGAAAAAATCGTAAAATCTTTCGTGAAATATACTGCACACTTGGGTGTACCTTTTTATAAAAGTTAGCAAGTTCAACAGCGACAGGGATCGTTTCGCAAAACTTGGAACGGTTTCGGTGCAGTTCTGGAATAGATCGTTTTCCGGAACTTCGAAACGACTAATCCTTAGGTTCTCTGAAAATTTCGAACTAGTATATTTTATACCGGAACGTAAAGTTTCGCGAGGACTTTCCGTGGAACGTACGATCCTTGAATTATCCCCTGAAGCGATCTTTCGTTTACCTCGATTTCACGTTCAATCAGGATCTATCAAACTCCTGTCGATAAACCGCTGTCGTTCGAGGAATAAAGCGAAACGCTCTTGTCGTCGTAATTTCGTAATTGAGCGTCGGATTCGCTGCATAATAACGTCGTTGATTCGAGCGCGGCCATTGAGTCGAGCCAGCGACGTGGAGTGATAAATATAAGCTCGACCTATCGTGAAACGTGCGCGAACAAAACCGTGAGTATAATTATGTCAGTTAAACGCCGCGGGGCAGCGTGCGGCCACTTATCGATTTTAATTGAAACGAAAACCTGATTTCGAACGAGACGAAACACGTGAAAAAATGTACGGTGTTTCGTTTGCAGATGTAACGATTACACGGGATAAATAAACATGTAGAAGAAGAAAGAACGATAGAGGAAACAATGGAGGACAAAGGGGAATTAACGAAGACACCCTCACCCTTGAATATCAACGAGGCAATCGAGGAAGAGGTGTTGAACCAAAAGTCTGCTAGAAGTAAGTTTCCTCCCTCGAGAAAATAACAAATTGACTTGCTCCTTCCATCCTCTACTTTTTTATTTTAAATCAACGAATACATTTGTGAGAATTTCTCAAAATCATCCCCTCATTGATTAAATCTACTGTTTGTTTTTGAAAGAAATAATTATGGAAATACTTCTGTTTGCCAGTACTTAAGAACGATCTTTTGCTATACGAAGCCGTAATTAAGAACGAAGCGGACACCGTTCGGAAAGTGCTCAAAGAAACCGTCGACGTCAACTCGAAAAATAATGTAAGCTACGAGAAAATTGAATTTTCCAGCTCGATAAACTGTTTGCGATGGAACAATTGTAACCGTGAAAGGAAAGAACCTCGAAGAAAATACACCGCAATCGTATCGCGTTTAATTCGAATGCAATTTCTTGATATATAAAATCGAATTTCTCGATTCAAAGGCAGACACAACAGTCCCACTTTACTCTCCTGTCTTATCTGTAACACCATGCAATGTGTATTACGCGATAAAAGTGCCAGGTAACGCGATGCGGTTGCGTCGAGATCCTTGTCTGACCGAATACGTGACATATCACTTGAAATTTCATTGCTGTTGCCACGATGTCATGAATTTAAATATAACAAATGATTATTTAGTATGGTAGAGCACCAATTCATTGGGCAGCATCCAGAGGCAACACAGAGATCATCGAGATGCTGATACAATCGAAATGCGACATCGAAGCCAAAGATAAGGTAATGCATCGAATTAATCAATGCGTTAAATACTAGAGCGAATAAATGAATCATATTCGATATGATTTCGTTCGTCCATTATTACCTTCGAATAATAATTGCCTTTTAATCTTGAATCTCGTATGCATGTTCCGTTGACCGCTTTTAGCGAGGTTCATATTAAATTTCAACGAAATTGCTGACAAATCTGCGGCTGTAATCTTTACTCGGCGCTGCACAAATTTCGTGCGAATTTGATAAAATGTAATTTAATTTTGCTCGCAATGTTTCAAGTTCGGCATGCGCCCTTTACACATGGCCGCGCGGTATGGACACAGGGACGCGGTGAAAATGTTAATCAACGCTGGGGCAAGCGTGTCCGCGATGAACAAGGTAAAAATAATAAATATTTTCGCGTTTCTAGAAGAGAAAAATTCGCACAGAACAAAATCAACAATTGTACCAGCTTACGATACGAGAGGCAACATTCGCAACGTTAGTTTCTGTTTACCGCAGAAACAGCACACCCTTTTAATGTGCGCTGCTCGAGGCAACAACATCCGCGTCGTCGAATACCTTTCCGAGGCCGTGGAATCGTTGAACGGCGATGCAACGGATTGCACCGGTGCGACTGCACTTCATCATGCAGCCAGCGCTGGTCATCCGGCTATGATAACCGCCCTCTCCAATATATCACGGATCGAGCTGAATGCCACGGATAAAGTAAGAGCCAAGAGACGTCATTATTTCCCTGCAGACGTGAGAAGGACAAATAATATCGGGGGGATGAGAACGGTGTTCCACTTTGTAAAATCTCTGATTAATCTTGTAATGGAAACCAATATCGCGTTTAATGTAAATGTAAATTTATAGACAGCATTTTCTTTCCTCGAGATTCCTGTTAATCCATTTAAAATTGATACGAGAATGCAAATCTCTGTAGTAGACCGGATGCAAAGGACTTAAGAAACTTCAGTGTATACGGCTTTTCCTTTCCTCTCTCGATGCTAGATACCGAGAAACTGGGTCTCTGACATTAACTATATCGCCTTCTTATCGCGAAGACAAGTGAAATTCCTGGAGAGGAGAACACGAGAGCTATAGGAATCGAACTGCAATCCTTTGAAGGAGTTTTATGGAACTCCTGTTCTTTTACCGATTCCGGCTTTCAAACTTACTTTGCATTCTCAATGGTGATGTTTCATTCACAGTAAACCTCTTTACCTCTGCGGTCGAAACTGAATTATTGAACCGACTCCCGGGATGGAAACATAAATTCCAATGTGATTTTTAGAAAGGGCAGACACCGATCCATTGTGCCTGCGCCGAGGAGCATCTGGAGGCTGTCGAGGTTCTGATAGGGCTCGGGGCGAACGGGGACGCGCAGGACAACGAAGGGAACACACCGCTGCACGTGGCCACAAGAACGAGGCACACAGCCATAGCTCAATTATTATTAAAGGCCGGGGCGAACACCGAGCTGACCGACGAAGTAAATAACACTTCCCCCGATACCGTAAAAGAAACCACCCCCTGAAGATCCAAGCTAAACGAAATGGATGAACCTCCCTGTAACCGTAAATTCGAACTTCCCCGAGCGGAAGGACCATAAAGAATTTCATCTTTCAGATGGGTTTCACTCCGCTTCACGTGGCCGCGAGTCAAGGCTGCAAAGGGATCTTGGACTCGATGATTCAACACGGCGCAGCGCTCAACAAACAGTGCAAGGTACTCTCGAGGTATGCTTAATCGAAATCGAACAACTATGGTCACGATTCGATTTACAGTACGGGAACACGCCTTTGCACTTGGCCTGTCAGAACAACGAAGTTGAAACGGTGGAGATACTGATCAATAAGGGCGTCGATTTGAATTGTTTAAATTCGGTGGGTAAGATCGATGTTCCTCTTAGGACAGATTCTGATTCGTTCCTTTTTCTGTTTCAGAGACTACAATCGCCTATACATATCGCCGCCGAGATGGGACACACGGACATTTGCGAGCTTTTGCTTGCAGCAGGTGCGAATATCGAGCAAAGGGAACAGGTGAACACTGATCGTACACCTTCTCTTTCCTTTCCTTTTATTTTCTTTCACAATCAGCCTTGGTTTTTTAGTCATATTCTTATACCTATCCCGCATAAAAAGTAACACTTAATATTTTATTTTAATTTGTAATAATGCAAACTAGGGTGGTTAAAATTAATAAGTAGTTAGGTAGGAGTCCCTCAATATTTCAAAATTTTCATTCCCAAATTTCAGAATTTTAAAATCCTAAAATTTTTAAATTCTAATGAATTAAGTTAATTAAGACAAGGGACCAGGCCCAGCCCATACGAATCCTCGTCACGGTAGTCTGTTTGACAAAGTTCGATCCTCGTCATCGGATAGCAACGTTTCGACTTGATTGAACGTAATCAAAGTAGGCGTCTCTTTGTACCGTACATGTTAACCCGGGTTTAACGCGACTACGAGGAGAGCTGACACGGGTCAACAACGACTTCCTGGAAAGTTTGCACAGGCAGGCGTGCACGATCCTCGGCGAACGTTGGTTCAGCGAGGAGCAACGAGACGTGGTGAGATCGGCAACGAAGTTAAAACAAAGTTGTTGGAAATGTTCGCAGAGCGGGAGAACGCCACTTTACATCGCGGCGAGGGGTAGTTTCACGGCCATCGTGGACATGATCATTAAAACAGCGAGATTGGACTACCCCACACCGGTGAGTGACTGATGGAAACTTTTAACGAGAGTATAAAGAACAGTATTGCTCTGTTTTTTTTTAATGACTTAAGGTAATAACGATTTTATAACTGGTAATTTTAACTTAATATAGGAGCTATTAGCTTGCTACCTAAAGTGAGGATAAAAATTGAGAATTTAATTTCGAAATTGCAACCCAATTAACTACTGCAGTGAAAATTGATGTGTTGCCTTGTATGAAAATACAGGAAAAACTTGAGTTATGCAGGGTTAATGGATGAACGTCATAGGATGATGGATAGTTGATCCTTTCAGGAAGATTCGACGGTTGAAAAGGAAATTCGAGACCTGACCCCGGCAAGAAGAAGATGGCGAGAAGGATCCAGGGGTGGAAGTATCTCCAGCAACAATAGCGGTCTTCCAGAGTACGTTCGATCGGTTCTATGGAAGTTGGCGTACAAACAACTGGGACCCGAAGACTGGAAGAAATTGGCACTCCATTGGGCTTTCACCCAGGATCAGATTCGGGCTATCGAGCATCAGTACACGGGTAAAATAATAATCTGCTTGAATTGAACGTGACAGAAATCGAGAAGGTGGCACGACCAAGATATAAATGCTTAAATTTTCTATAAAAGTTGTGTGATTATTTGGAATTTTGAGATAATGCTACTTTTATAAGGATTTGATTTGAAGAACGGAAATGGCACTTTTTCTTATGATAGCTTTTATAATTGTTTTGCACCTCGATAAACCAAGAGCAGCTTTATGAAAAGGACGATAAAGCTCCTATTATAGGTCGTTCGAGTTATAAGGAACACGGTTTCCGGATGCTGATGATCTGGGCCTCGGGATTGAATCCGGAAGTTCCCATAACCAAGGAACTCTGCGACGCTTTGTTTGCGGTAGATAAAAAGTCCATTGCTGGTAGGTAAAGAACATTTCAATGGTTTTTTTCTCGACAGAATAACATCAGGGAGAAGTGATTTCTGGAATAATGATTACAGAGTCTGTTCGCAAGCACATGGATCAAGAAAAAGAGGGGAAATTGAAGTTGAGTAAACAGCGTTGCCATAAATGCTCCATCGCGTAAACGTACTGATTTATTATTCCTCTTAAGGCGCGGAATTAAATTTTAAAAATGGAAGAAGGGACTTTGATAGAAAAATTGGAGAGTTCTAGCGATACTTCCGTTGTGACATATCTCTATAGACGCTCACCTTACCTTTTTTACAGTATGTTACATTATAGAAATATTATTATTATAGAGACGAGGAAAAAAAATGATCAACGAAACGATACAAATCAACGAAAGCTTTCGATGTAACGCGAAATCGATTCGAAATTCTTTGAAAATCAATTAAGAAATGATAAATCATTTCTGAGTATTTTTGGAAAATTGGCCTCAAATCTATTCGTTTCTTAACAAACATAAATTTTCACGATCAACTAAACCGTCCTATCTCAATTCATTCTCCGTTATAATTTGAAGGTGATTTTTGGAAATATAAAAATACGTACCTTAGAGTAAGTAAAAGCGAAGCAGTTTTGCAGGGCTTTCGATGTGATAAAATCGTAGATTAGCTGACGATCAGGAAAGGAAATACGTCTCAAAGCTTTCAGTAATCGTACAATTCGATAAAGACAATCCACATATCCGAGAACCGTGTACAATTAAATAAATACGTAATTAAATGTGTACATATCTTTTCTCGTGACTCATGCTCAAGTAGAAAACGCAGTGAGATAGAAATTCTACCACTGAAACTTGATATTCAATCTCGTAAATTCAATTTTTAGCTATAAATATATGATTTTAATTTAATAAAATCATTCCACTAGAATTACCCTATGATTATTCATTTCACAAAACACCAAAATATAAATATAATGATCTGAATAATCTTACCTTGATTACCCTTGAATCATTAATGAAGTGGCGAACAGAGGGGGTGAAGAAAAGAAATGTAAACGATATTTTCTATTAAAATGTGAATGTTTATTAATTCATACGGAATAATTCGTTTTCTATGCTATAAAAGAATGCATTTCTTGCTGCTTCCACCCTCGCAATATATAACAAAAATATTATGAACGGTATTACTATCATTATCATCGTCGTATCACTAATCAATAATAGTTATGAGCGGCGATGGTAGAAACGGGAAGGCCCGCGTGCCGTCACCGGCAATCTTCTTAACCCTTAACATTACAATTAATCGCTATCGACAGAATTAATTCACCGTTATTACAACGAGCATTCGGATTCACGCCTGATCAAAAATATCCTTCAATATTTTCTTTTCCTATTTATTAATCCATGCACTCGAACGAAAGAGTTGATGTCTCATTCCATCGCGAACAAGTACGTGCGCCGAAGACGAGAAGAAGCGTATCGAAATTGCATTTTCTTTTTTTTTTCTTCGTATCACGAAACGCAAACATTCGCAAATTATGCATTCGATTCGAAGGGAAATGACGCACGGAAAAAATGATGATACTTCTTTGATCGCACCCCGACTTCCCGGATCATTAAATCTATCATTCGAATTACAGCAGTCTCGCAGGCAGGTGTAACGATTTAAATAAATACAAACGTTAATCGTTAATTACACTTATATGGTAACCAAGTTTACATATATATTAAAAAACAGACAAAGCTCCTAAAATTTACATTAAAAAATAACTGTCTTTCTTGATTGTTTCTCGTTTTTCTTTTACCCTAGATTCATTTCGTTGCTGTAAAAACGTGCTGCGAGCCTCTGTGGGATATTTTCTTTAATTAATGGTAAATTTCGAAGACTGTGCTCGAATCGAAAACCACGTATGTAATATTTATTTAACCGGAAGGGAACAGCGTTGGTTAAAATAAAACGCAGAAAACACAAGAAAATTAGGGACAAAGGAACGAATTTTTGTTATCAAATTATTGAAAAAAATAATATAGGATTTCTTAAATCTGATCGCGGCCCGTTTAAGCGACGACGCGCGTCTCCTGTATTTTTACCTCAAGTCCACAAGCCTCGCGTCATCCACTCGGAAAAATGAACAGGACGTCTAGGAAATAAACTTCCTACGGCAGAAATTGAAAAAAACAAAGGATTAGGTTTTTTGTCGTTTTTGAAACGCGATTTTTGGTCATCGGTCGCGACTACTAAAATTAAAAAGTAAAAACAATTCAATGGACATCGTATTATGGCGCCGCGTTCGTCAAAAATCATCAAAGTGACAACGTGGACGGTCAGTGAATTTTATCAAGGAATCACTGATCAAAATTAACATCGCTTTATGAAAGAAAAGAAAATCGTGATTACATGTTGCGCAATGAAATATTTATCGCTTCGTGATCGACGAACTGAACGAATGAATCCTTAACGAATTAGGTTCTTCTATAATCATTAAACCTACGATTGCAGTATCCGCACGCTTTCGTTTCGGAAATTTCTTCTCGCTTAAACTCGAGGCCGTTTACACGCAGAAATTTCAAAATCAAACACGCTAATTTGGCAGATCGATTAACGCAGCCTCGTGAAATACGATCGTTCGTGTCTTTCAAGGCTCCGAAAATATAAAATTTGCGAGAGAGCGACGCGACCTCGTGTCGAAGACGATCTTCCACAGTTTCGTTGTAGAAAAATTGGTCCGATGTATGGTGGTACACTGTCGAGCACCATATCCTCTTCCTGTTACCAGCCTCCGAAAAAAAAAAATCGCTTAGTCCTTACATTTAAAACTCTTCTTCCCCGAGGATATCCTCGGAGTAACAAACCGTTCAACGTTTCGATGCAATCAGTCACACGCGTCTCGATAAAAACAAACCATTGTCTGTTTATTCGCGAATTCACCAGCTGTGTCTCGCTGTAATCCGTCCAGCGAGACGAGTCAGGATATGTTTACAAAATCGCGCGCTCGACGCAGGATCGGAGCTCAGTTGTTTCCAGTTCTTCAAACGTTTCGGTCGAAGGTTTGCGTACTGCGATCCGCACCTGCTTCGAGCACCCGAATTTTTACGCATTTTACTGCCTCGTCTCGTTGGATGGAATATAACTGCCGTCGTTTCGCACATTCATCCAGCAACACGCATACGTACGCACCGCATAAGACGTAGAACAAAAAGTAAGTAGGTTTTGTTCGCGCGTACACGACGTTAAGTAAATTTAATAAACGCGTGCGTCGATGATATAAGAAGGGAAGAAACGAAACCTCGTGCTACGAATAGCGAGGACTCGATTCGTCCGAATCCTTTCTAGCGACGGTAGGGATGGTAATTGTTGGAGCTGGATGAGGATCCTGTGTAACCCCTTTGGGGACCACCGCCACTGTAGTTGTCGTTGGTTCCTGGGGCAGCAGGAACGCTCTCTAGTCTCGAGGGTCCGTATTCGGTGCCTGTTAGAATCGCATAAAAGAACGTAGTACTGTGTGCCAGGACGCGATCCCTAGGAGAGAGTTGTAATAATTGAGAGCAGGCGGAGCGTGTAATCGCGGAAGATCTGGTCCAACATATTTTTTTACCCTCCATTCGGTTAATGAACAAAAAAAAAATAGTCTTTATAAAAGTTTTGGAACGTTAAATAATTTTCAACACGAATTTCTTTAATATTTCAAGTGTTTCGATCTCAGATTGCTGTCGTTTAGGAAAATCGAAATTGATTAACGTTATCTATTTCGCCGGAATTAAATAAAGGGAGATTTTCAAAGGTAAACTGTGAAGGAGAATATTCAGGTTACAGGCACGAGATGAAATTGCGGATTAAAGAAGAAACCGCGCGTTAATGGAAAGGATTCGCCGACCCGAACGCGGGGTTAATTGAATTCGAGCCGGTAGAGCGATACGCGAACAAACTTTCAAGTAAGAGAAGTGGCATAGGCCAAAAATAAAGGAAGCGATTGCAGGAAGCTGGAACGTATCGATAGGAGGGGGATCTTCGAAGCTTCCAAAATACAAATGCAAAATTTGTAAAGAAACATGATACGTGTATTAAGTTCGTCGATCTACTAGAATTAGTCGAAATTATTTTCTTTGATTAATGTATTATAGTGTTGCATGTCAAATGGCTTATTTTAGAAGACACAAAGTCTCATATGATTTGATGACAGAAAAGTGTTATAAAATAGCACTTATGGAATATGAATTTGATAAAAATAACCACCACAAATCCTTGGCTCGTTGCTTTTACTTTTATATCATCAAATCATATCAGACGTTTCGTTTCGAAATCGGCCATCTGATATGCAACCACTTAATACAAAAGAAAAATGGAAAACGTATCGTGCAGGAAGAAATAAAGTGTATAAAAACTATGTCACGTAACGTGCAAGTAGGAAAAGCTTATATTACGTCCTTAATAATCTTAATCGTAGGGCTTATCGACTAAACACACCGGCGACTTAACCGTAGAAAATAATACCAAAAATGTTTAACTATGTTAATATTTCTCTCTCTCCTCTCACTCTCTCTCTCTTCCTATATTTGTATTACAATTTTCAGTACAAAATTTATTTCCTTATATCACGGCCTTAATAATTACTATAAAAAACACTTAAATACTATGTATCACGAGTATCGGCCAGCTTCGAGACGGACAAACGAAATTCTCGAAGTTATCGAGTATTCAGCCAACAGTACGGGGAAGTATGGCTGCAACACGAACACGAATTTAAACGCGCACGTCTGAGAAATCTCGTTCGAACGATGGACGGACGCAGTTGAATGAAAATTTAATCGTAATCAATTGCTAAACCAAAAAGGCATTCTTGAATCTCGAAATAATAGTTACACGTATCGCGATGGAAAATGAAAAAAAGAAATTACTCTGAATTTCGCAGCACGGTAGGTTCTTAAATAATTCTATCCTCAATGTCATGATTTCGTCTCCATAATTCTACACGTATATATTAAAAAAATGTAATAATAATATGGAAAGAAAAAAGAAAGAAATACCTTAGACGTTACAAAGCTAACGATTAAAAAAAAAAGGTTCAATAGTAAAATTTAATTATAGTATCTTAAATAATGGATCTAAGTCGGAGGCCTTAAATAAGTACCTTAATTTGTAAAAAAAAAAAAAAAAGGACGCTTGCTTACACGCCATCACTTGCACGTAACTTATACAATTCCTTAATTGTAAATAAATCATCTTACGGGATCGTCGTTCGATCGGAACGAGTGAAAAATAAAAAAAAAAAGAAAAGGAAAAAAGAGGGGTGAGAAAAAAATACGACCTCTATAAAAGTCAATTTTTCGTACGAAATTAGATGGTCAAAACTGGATGGTGCCGGGTCATTTTTTTCGAACATAGGGAAGCAAGATGATGGCCACACCTTCGGTTCATCGTTCTCGTCACGCTTTTCACCTGATTCATCCTTCGCCGTGAAGACGCTGCCAACATCTCTCCTCTCTATTAATTGTTTTTAATGATTTCTAGAGCTCTTTAGCGCCTATAGGGATGATAATTCGTGTGCTGGGTTAGGGAGAATCGTTGGGGACCCGGGGCTGCGTCTCCGTTCGGGATGAAGGTCGGGCTTCCAGTTTCGGTGTTTTTGAACTTTGGGATCGGAGTGTCTGTGGGAAACAAAGGAGGAAATTAGGTGGTGCGGGCTGGTCCCGAGTACGCCTTCGTTCTCTAGGCGTGAAAATTACGGTAAAACCGATGAAAATTAGCGAGAAGGTAGTTGGAAAATTTCATACGCGTCGCGATTGCTACAACTTTTTTTCGAAGAAAAATCTTGTCGCGTCTTAAACTAACTTTGTGAAATACTGAAGGGGCGAACGCTGAATGAAAATTTGAAATTTATAGAAGAATCCTGTGACAATGAATGTTAAAATTTTACGAACTTATAACGTATTCAGCCCCTAAAGTATTGAGAAGCAGCACCAATTTCACCTCGAATCTGGGTATTCGTGAACGCACTTTAACCCGTCGAGATTTGCATGATAATGCGAAATTTCGCTTCATGTACGCTTAATCTGCTGAATAAATTTTCTTACCACAGTTTCGAGGAGTTATGGTGAACACGTTGGGACGCGCATAAAACACTGCACCAATGAGAATCTAATATCCCCGTTCCCGTGTAACGTCAATAGCGAAAAAAAAGTTAAAAGGTAAAAAAAAAAAAGAAATAAAAAGAAAAAGAGACATTCTTCGAAATAGTGGGCCACCTCTGTAATTCCATCCAGTCTACATGTACGAATCGCGCATATCGTCAAAAGTAAAAAAAAAATAAAATAAAAATAAAAAAAAGAAACAAGAGAATTTACGTAAAATTTTGTGCCAAAGTATTTTTCATTGAAATAAAAACTGCTGAATTTAAAAATCGCGTCAGGAAACGTATGCAAGATTACAGTATCTTTCTTTCTTTCTTTGTTTCTCGAAATTGATTGACAAAACAGAAACGGCAAAAAGAAAGTAGAAGGAACTAATCTAAAATCATCGATCGGAAACTAATCGAGCGATGGAAAGACCGAAAAAAATTTCTCTAACGAAAGATTCTCACGTCACTCGCACTCGCATGCTCGCTTTTCACTCGTACGTCTACTCTCGTTCACAAAAAATTTTGTCTGCGATAAATCGGTGAAATTAAATCATCAGTAATTGCATACATTCCCCTAGTACACTCGTCTCGCGATTATTTCTTTAATTAACCGTGCAGTGTTTTAAGTCCTCTCAACAATATACCAAGCACTTAACACGTAGATTAATTAATAAACGGAGGGAGAAGATTGTTTGGATTCGATTGACAAGATTCATTAGTTTTTTTTCATCAATATCATTTTCTATTTAATCATTCTCATAATCTATCCATTATGTACTTTACGAATAATGATCCACTCTTTTCTCTATATTATCATTATATCATCATAATAATTATATCAGCATATCAACTTATCATCATTATATATATATTTATATATATATAATTATATATAATCATCATCATCATTATAATCGTTATTACTATATCATTAATATAATATCTTAAGTATCAATTAATCAATTAATCCACTAGAAACACCGTTAAGTATATTAATATATATATATATCTTTATATTTATATATGTGTGTATGTGTGTATTTGATGAATA
Organism: Osmia lignaria lignaria; assembly: GCF_051020975.1. Lineage (NCBI taxonomy): Eukaryota > Metazoa > Arthropoda > Insecta > Hymenoptera > Megachilidae > Osmia > Osmia lignaria. Next base: position 7,900,156 of record NC_135035.1, read on the forward strand.
ATAATAATAGTAGTAGTAATAGTAGTAGTAGTAGTAGTAATAATAATGACAATAATTAATAATAATAATTAATAATAATCATAATTAATATTTATAGTAGTAATAGTAGCGATAATAGTAGTAGTAATAGTACAGTAGCAATAATAATAGTACTGTTTCTTTATGTGTCGTTTTTGGGAGTGAGGGGAGCGGGTAGGGGGTGAAGGTTCGTTTCTTTCTTACAATCGTAAAATCGTGTATACTCGGTGAAAAATAAAAGCACAGGAAAATGAACGATTCGCGAACAAAAGTTCTGCCCTCCCCAATTAAATTTTTTCCCTCAAATCTTGAAGAATTGCGTTCTATCTGTTTTCTTCTTTTTTTTTTTTTTCTATCAACAGAAACACTTGCGCACACATTCATACTCTGTTACGCAATTAATTATCTTCCGCCACCCTTCGTTTACCCATCCTGAAACGTACGTTTCTCCGTATCTTGCTATTTTCTCTTAACTACCTTCCTATTTTACCCCAATTTCACCGAACAAGACAGCTGGATTTACGTAGCTGACGTTTCTTTTCTCTTGGCTTAGCTTTCCGCAACAAATCACACGCGAGCAGCAAGGGACCATTTGTTTTTGCGTCTATCTGAAATCCTCCTGGTCATTTTATCTCCAATTTTCTTTTAACCATTGGACCACGAATGCTGGATCACTCAAGATCCAACCTTAAGTCTATCTTACATTGAAACGAGTCTGTGACAAGTAAGACTTTCATTAATTATGCAGTAATGCCAAAGGGAAGCTGACACTCTAACACTTGGCAATTAATCTAGATACGTTCAGTATAAATTTCCTTTTAATTTTGTTTTAATTCTACGATTATAGGATCATGTTTGACCCAGCATCCACTGTCCAAGGGTTAAACAATTCTTAAGTATTCCATGTAACTATTTCACCTCAACAATGATTAACTATTTTAAATCTACAGGCTCTGTTTTCAACAAATCTAACCCACGAGCGTATGCATTCACACGTAATTATCTCTTTCGATCTGCCAGTCATTCCCTCATTCTCGGATAAATGAATGTCGCTACAATTAGATAACGAATCATTATTAAACAATTTCACGTTAGTCCATGTCCCTTTCTCCTTTCCCTCGCTCACCGTGTGTCTCGTTAGAATACGAAATTGTAAAGGAACTGACCAATAAGGGCAACAAAGGGATCATTTCGGGCCTAAAAAAAATTTGTTATCGGGGGAGGGTGGCTTGTTGCGATTTGGAAATATTGCATCGGCACTTTCAATCACATCGTCGCGTTTTTTAAGCACTAACGGTTTAGCTATGATTCTTTTAATGCAAGTACTCTCTACGCACTATACACACGTAATTCCAGCTTAATCAACATTTTGCTTCATGTTTTTCTTTTTTATCTTATCGAAGATTTGGCAAACCTTAAACCTGGTGGCACCGAACGCGCCCTCGTTTGTACAACGCGTACAAATTATTTTATGTGTTTCATGTATTACTAGAATCTTGTCAGCGTCGCTGTGTGTCGTTTTACGTGGAAAATTTTCTTTTTAAGCGACCTATATTTCTCTTTGCAACTATACCGACTCGCAACTGACATACCAATTTCTTTCATACCTCGAGGATTTTGCAACAATCGTTTCCTTAGCCATTCGTAGCACGATTCACGCGTTTTATGCCTTTCTCGTTCGCGACCATACTTTTCTTTCTTGGCTTTCATTCGCAATCATCGTACACCCGTTCAGTCTGTTCCATTCGACAACAGTCATGTCACTTATTTTCAGTCCCAGAGTTCGTCGATTAATACGTTCCATGCCACGTGAATTTTGTGGATTATAGAAAATTTCTGAAATTAGAAGAAACATTTGAAAAATTATCATTATAATTTTAGAGGGATATAAAAAATTGTCTAAGTACCAAGGAACTCAATTGCCTAATTGCAAGAATATTCAAGTACCATGGGTCATCGATGATTTATTTGGCATGAAACGTATTAAATTCGATCGTTCATAATGATCTTACAATCCTTTTTCACCCTACACCCTTGTATCACGTGTTGTTCTATCTCTCTTTAACGAAAGAATTAAAATTACAACGACTAATCAACGACTTAGATACGCGTTCTCTTTTTCTTTTCATTTTACTTAAAAGTTACGGAATAATTATGATTCTCACGAGAACACAATGGTTGGCATTTAGTTGTTTCGTTAAAAAATATCGTCTCGCACTATTTTAATACTTCCCTACGCAACGGTGTCTCCTTATGTCGAGTTTATACGCTTTAAGTAATTAATTAATTAATTAGTTAATTAATCGATACCTTAATTATTGATCCTACATGCCTGTCGATAATTACCGTCGACCATGCGAAGGTACAACAACCGTATAAAAACGGGGAGAAAATTCTACGTAATTAATATATTGTGTCGGTTCATTTTCATTCTTTTTTTTTTTTTTTTGTTCATTAAGTCAAAGATGAGCTTTGTTTTCTTTTTCTCTCTTCGTTAACTGTGTGTTTAAGGTACTCTGAGGATAATCGTTAATTTATAATACATTTGTACAAAACTTATCCCTTAATCAATAATTATTTCGATTTTTACCTACAACGTCGTCGTCCTGATCTCCCCTCATTCGCTCTTATCTTTCTCTGGCTCTCAAACACACACATACACACGATTCATACGCGTACTCTTTCTTTCAACAACCCCTTCTTCCATCATCATTTTTATCATTACGAGAATCGTACGATCAAATGATTGATCGCACAATTTTAAGACACGTTCAAAGAGCCAGCTGTTTCATTGAAACAGCGTCGAAAAGTGTGAACAATAAAAAGAAACAAGGATAAAATAGCACGAATAAAATGGAAAAAAATCGATAATGATTGAACAGTTATTAAAATGAAGTCTGTACTCCCTTAAAACTATGAAGTAAAACGATTTCCTGATTCTCCTTATATGGTTAGCACTTTTGGTATACTTTCGAGTATTTAACAATCTCCCCCCTCCCATTCCCTTGAAATTCACTATTTCATAATACTTAACTTAATTTCAATTCGCTCTTAAGGGCTACGATCTTTCGTGTTATTTTTAGTTTCTCGATTCGTACAATCTATCCCTTAGGCGGAGGTAACGAGTTTCCCTTTTATCTCTTTTTTTTTTTTTAATCATTTATCGTGTAAACTAGACCGTTAAACGTTAGATAGCCTTTTAACTATTATTTAAATACAATAAACATGATTAGTCGACGATGATAATCTTAAAAAACACGGCGTTCGTTTAGTATTTCGAGGATTTTACGGTGCTCGCGATCTAACCCCGATCGTTTAAATATAATTCTTTGTTTTAATTGTTTACTACGCTTATTTATCTATCTACACGTTCGTCTTTCCTATTATTTGTTACGTTAGCTGCAGCCCGTTTTAGTTTTCTTTATATCATTCGCACGTTCGTCACAGAATAATTCGTTCACACGTTCGTTCGATTTCTTTCATTCTGAAAAGAAACTTTTAATTAAATTGACTGTCATTCGGATTCTCACTCATTCTCTCTCATCCATCGGTCCTCTTTCTCCCTTTGCCCGTCATTAAACGATTTAATTAAACGTTTACACGTTCTCTCTGGCGTACGAACTTAATCTACACCGATACACGCTCGAGAAGCTGTAGTTATAGTAAAATAGTAAAGCCATGATAATTAATTAATTAATCACAATAGAAAATAACAACAACAAGTTACAGTTTATCGTTTAAGCGATACTAGTCGTAAATATTTTAAATAGTCTGATAAATCGTAGCACAGTACTTTGACACTTTGTCTATATCCTTAATAGTTTTTCGCTTTTCATTATTTTCTCTTTCTGTTTCGCCACATTTTAATCTTAAGCCTAAAGTGACACGGCAATATTTCCAAATCGAGCTTGCGTTCGCGTGAGAATAAAGCAGAGGCATTGTTTGTCTAAGATACACGCTAAATTTACGAATTTTTAATTATTCGACACGTTGATTGCCATAATGAAAATGTCAGACAGTAGATATTTTTAATTATTCAGTTTTATTTTCCTTTTATAATAATTTGATTATTTAAAATTTGAAATTTCGGGCATGAATGACTCAATGGCAACCAACGTGTTAATCATCTCTGCCTCTAATTTGTTAACTCGTCGATCGAAAGGGCTTTCTTTCGTTTATAATCTATGTGGAAATAAAAAGGGTCCTCTCTTTGCATTAATCTGTGCCTCCTTTAAAGGGCAGTGGTCGTTGGACGTATTTTACTCAGCCGAGAAAAATTACCGTAACGATTGAAAGAAGCAAAGAGCCACTGTTTGATAAAACGCGAGAAAATTAAGACTTACCGTATAACATACGTATTGTACAATCTGTTATATTTTTTTTTTCTCTCATTTTGTTTCTTATTTTTGTCCGAGAGCGTCAGTCTTATTAGGACCGTTTCAAGGGGCTCGACGCGTATCTTGGAATGAGCAAAGTGAATTTCTTCTCAGCCTTTCATATATTTATAATATATAATTTTTTTTATTTTGTTTTTTTCAAACTATTAGCCTTCATTCAGTCCTCGACTCGGGATAAACGTTACACGTCGAACTAATTTCACGGTTAATTAATTAACGTCTTAGCAAATAAAAGTAAGGGAATCTTAACGCGAACTATTATAACCAACAGTACTATCGAAAAATTCGTTCCAACCACCAACAGACCCTGATTTTTATATTATCTCTCAATCTTTGTGTCACGAATGTACGTGAACCTTGTCTTTGTCTACGTACGTACACACGTATATGATAGATGCACATTGAAACATTAATCATTACTCGTTAAATTACAAACAATTATCTATTGATAGAAGGATTAGTGCATACGCGCAACAGGATTCGTAATTAGTAGTATTCGTGTCTCGTCGTTTCGTTTGTCGATATACAGAGTGTTCTAAAAAGTTCATCAAAGTTTTTCAGTAGGTTTATTAGGTCATTAAGTGTACAGTGTCGAGCATGGTACGATTTCCCCGATTCCTCCCCAAATGTTACAAAATATAATAATTAAAAATTATATTATTTTCTGTTCTAAATCAATTTTAATATTAATATCATCAAAATTAAAGGTTTGAGAATTCCTACTTCCCTAACACCATTTTCCCAAGGAATGCCTACTTTGCTCGATATTGTACATGACAATATGTATATTTGATTCTGTCCTTCCAAATATACTGAAAATATTCGATTAATTCTTGTAACACCCTATATGAATTGAACAGTGTGTACAGAGGTATATGTATACACTTGTTTCTGATAAATTTATAAATTGAAGTACATCAAAAAGCGAATGCTTGCATGTACAAAATCTCCATGTGTATTCCGCCCACATTAACGAATAAAAGAAACATGATCGTCACATTTGCGAATTAGAGAAATTCATTCGGAAAGTCACGTTTGTTACGAACGTCTAAATGCAAGGATGAACTTATTTTTACGAACGACAGGAATTCAGTTAATAGAAAGATACATCACGCGTACCACCAACCTGAACAACGGTCGTTCCTTTGATAACCGTTACTGTAAATCCCTTAACTAATTAATTGATTCATTCATTAACGATCTAACAGGTTTCGTATTCTCCCTCCCTCTCTGCGATCTGGACGTACCGTCTAATATATACGTTAATCGGTAAATTCTATACAAAGAGTAAAAGTATCGTTTAAGGCTCGTTTATGGTTCTTTCTTACAGGAAAGCTTGTTCATTTTCAAATTCCTTCGATTCTCAGAGTCACTTCTGCCCGTTCCCGACATCTTTAATTTACGATTATGATTAACTAGTATTTTAATTGAAAACGTTTTTCTTTCGGGTCCCGAATTGCTTAGAGGCTGACTTACTTAAAGAGAACTATCGGATTTTCTCGTCGGTTTTGAATAATATATCGTTCGAACGGTTCCGATGTAAATCATTCGTTTTCAAAGTCAAAAGAGGAGTCTATGGTCTCAGTCTGAAACACGTTCGTCTTAAACCCCGTAACATCGGTTTCTCAGAACGATGAAGCAACCGGTCGTTGACACTCGTATGGAATCTGAGAAATGGACGTTGTACGTTTCTATGATAGAAAAAACTTAGCTAGACTATCGTGGTTTCTTTTGATTTCGCGTTTAACTGACGGTAGATGAGAGGTGCATTTTCGGTTGGATGCGAACGCGTGCGCTTAACTATACAGCGTCATATTCCTTAGCGATTTATTAAATATATTACATATCGCGGAGAAAGTAGAATATACATCTGGTCGACGATTGCCCGGCTTGATATTATCGGCTAAAATAGCGAAGGACTTATCACGAAAGGACCGACGTCTAGGAACTCCAGGAACAAAGAAGAAGCAGCTGTCGCCCCTCGTTGAGAATCACTTACGAGGTACATTTTCTTTATATTAAAAAACATCTTATCGTTTCCGTCTCGGTCGCGTTATCTTTCTGTACCGTTTTTAATTCTAAGAGTATCCTAAGAGATGCCTGCGAGTTAGTTGTATCCAAAGAGTAGTAGATTAAAGAAATTGCTAGCAGCTTTTCTCGTTTCTCTTTTTTTCTCAAGTTCACGTGCGTATCCGAAGAACAAAGAACTCTGTGAACTGAATCGTACCATTGTCTGCTAACAACTCGGCTTATTAACATGATTTACGACTATTCTTATCCCACAACTTATCACGGTCGTTTATACGGGGAAAAGTAAATGATGGGTTCGAACAAACGTGACGATCACGCGATTGCAAATGTGACGACGATCTTGTGAAAATATCATTCAGAATTTTTAATTCAGAATCAAACTCATGGAATTTAATTTTAACACTTTGACAGTCATGAGAAATTATTTTAGCTAAATTTTTATTAAATCAAAGTGTAATTTAGAATCTAAATATTTCACGCAGTTTATGATCGTCCAAGTGTTAAATATTCCATCTTCAAGATACGTTAATTAACAGCAAGAAAAGTGCAAACAGCAATGCTTAGCGATTAAAACACAGAGAAAAGGTTTGATTGAATTTCAAGCAACGTTATCTACGGTATAGACACTGATAACATTAGAAATATACAATTATGTGAACTTTTGCTTCAAAATTAATGTAATTCTCATGTTTAAAAAACAAAAGCTTGCGCAGGTATATACATACACATATATACGTTGTATCGAGCAATGTGCCTCGCTTGAACGAGGACAATTAATTATTCAAATGATCCGACTTATCAGGACGTTATCATATTAAATATCGTTTAGGGAGGTAAGACCTACGCGTTCAGTCTCCATGAAATAGTTTCTCGAATCAACTAAAATCTAACCAACTATCGTTAATTATATCGTTAACGCGCAAATCGTGTCTGTACAAAAAAAAAGAAAAGATAAAAAGATTTTCGGTGTATCGAGATGCGATTGGCATGCTCTCGAAAAACGGTGCACACGTGTTGATAAAAAATTTACTCCGATAATAGGATCAATGCTACCCCTTGTCTCCCTAATTGCTAGGACTAAGTTTAATATAATCTCTCTCATCCGTGCACTTTCACCCTACCTCACTCTCGTCTCCCTCATCTTCCTTCCGTCCATTTTTCCCTTCCCTCTTTATTCTCCCAATTAACGTTAACAACATTTCGCCTCGTGTCTCTTTACGTAAGATAATCGAACGTTCAACGATTAATCTACGTACATCTTCGTGATCTCATTTTTGTCGCGAACTATCATCAATTTCATTCATCGACCAACAAATTGGGTCGTCTTTATTATTTCCATCCCTTCTGCTTTTCAATCGCGTTACAACCCCTATTAGATTCGTAGAAAATTAAAAAATGAAAGAAAACTGGTGTGTGTACGGAAATGTGTATAGATATATATGTATGTGGTATATATAGACACGTATATATGTCGATCATTTTTTACGTGCATACCCTTAAAAAAAAAAAAAATAATATGTACGCCCCTATATCGATATATTTTCTCCTTCTGCTTTTTTTTTCTTCTTTTAAAGATATACATTTACACGAGCAGACATACGAGTGCGTGTACATACATATACGTTGCAATGAATAATATAGATACATGATAGAATAGCATGTAAACATGTGTTCTCTCTCAACATCTCTTTCTGTCTGTGTGTAATAGCAGTAATTAATAGTAATAATAATAATCAATGATCGTTCATTAAATCGTTACTATCAGTTAACGCGCATAATATTATAAATGTTCATCGCGACAAAAAAAAATAATCCTTTCTCTCGCTCTCTCTCTCGCGCGCGCGCTCTCTCGCTCTCTCTCTTTCTCTCTTTCTTTCTTCCATATCTTTTCTCTGTTATTATAATTTTTCGCTCCGAATTTCTCTCGTGCTTACCCCTAAATATATTATATCCTTTTTCCTTCCTCTCTCTCTTTATCCTATCCTGTTTTTCATATTTTTTTTTTTTTTTTTTTTTTTTTATTATTTCTCACGTTTCTCTTTCGATTCTACATCTTTTGTTTTCGACAGTACCTTAAAGGAGAAACCCTTAAGGGTAAGAGAAAATGCGCTTTGGCCTGGTACATTTTTATTTTGTAACTACTGCTGGACCAACAGCGGGCTGTTCGACTTCGTCCCTTTGTGTATATTTCAAGGAAAATTCATTTATTTTTTACTTTGCTTTCAGGTTTTGCAACTTTGACTGCCATGGTGAAAACGACGCGTTGGCATGGTACGATAAAATTGTAATTATTTACAATACGACTGTTGCATTTTTCAAATTTATAACTTTGCACTTACTACTTGGTATAATTAACGCTTTGACGACCGATACTTAACATCTTATTTCATTATCCTTTACTGTTCCTATCTATTGTACCACGCGTTAATTACAATTTGTCTATTGTATCACACGATAATTACAATTAGTCGATTGGCAATTTTGTAGTGTCAATTACAAAAACTCCCATTGACAATTTTCTAAAAATTAACATGTAATTGCAGAAGCGATAGACTCTGCAAAATCAGCAGTCATCAAAGTGTTAATAGAATATTAACCCTTTCCTTAAAATTTTTATTCTATTTAAATCTAATTTAGTGATTGTATCAAAGGATTAATATTACTCCAAATTTTATTTTATTTTATTACATTCGTGGCGCCAGTCGTCCACATGACAATCAACGTGTTAAACCGTTTTCTTTTTCATTTCTATTTTATTTATCTTGTTTCTTGTATACTTGCGAACCGTCTGTTTAACACTGTCGAGAAGTCGTACACCCCTCTGGGTACAGAGATATTTTTCAGTGTTGGGGCACTGGGAATAAGATGGACAGAAAGCGTGCGAGCGTAAAGATCCTTATAAATGTATCCTTAGGTCTGAGGCAAAAAACACGATGAACGTGGATACGTTTTTTTCGCCGTTTACGTGGGTCACATCGGCCGTTACGAATTTTCATTCTCATCGTGGTGCACGACTTTTAGCCGATGCGACCGTTAATTATATCTTACTAACACAATATATCGTTTGCATTTTTAATAACATTTTTCATCTCGTTTCACGTTTTATCTATTCGTTCCACTATAAATATATTCTAAACGTTTTGCTCGTAGGGGGGCACACGATCTTACCAATATATAATGCTAAAAGTTACAAGTATACAGGTCATGTTATTACAGTTAACAATTTCATTTATTATCGTTACATAATCGTCAATATTATCGTCGACTTGTTTTGTTTTGTTTCCGTGTATGTTTTCACTTCTTTTTCTTTAAATTTATTTTATCCTTATACTTCACACTAAAAATATGATAAAAGCATAGATCGATCGATTCGCGTTCGTTCAATGCGAGACAAAGCATTCCACAAACTGTAGGAATTCCATTCACTTAAAAGCGAGTTTAATAATCATTTTTGTTTAACCTTTCCTCGTGTTTTCTTATTCTCGAATGAAAATCAAGATAAGCGGCAACGCGTTTTTTCTTTTCTAATTTTTTCCAATTCATGTTTCGCATCTCTCGTATTTGGCGGCTCTTTCGAGTAACAATGCAGGAAGAAAATGTCTAGTCTCGATCCAATTCATCTAATGCACTCACGGTTTCGTTAAGAATCTTTATAGAATTTGTTTTTCTTCCCTTGCGATCATTCCCTCCCCTCCTAGCCGCGTGTACCAACCCTTAATCACCGAACGTGAAGCAATTAATACGGTGTAAAATGATGTGTGTAGATGTGTGTAGGTGAACATGTGTGTCGATCTTTCTTGCGCACACGAGGTGCCGTTAACCCTTTCGTCCCGAATGGAACACCTATCTACTACCAGTATTCTAAATTACCTAACAAATAATTCCTATTTTGTTATTTGACTTGAATGTAGCTAAACTATATCTTATTTTGGATCTAAAATAAAAGTTTGTATTCAGAGACAAAAGGGTTGGAACGGTTCGTCTATATCAACTTCTTACACTTATAGCAGGGCACTTAACACAAATGTACATTTAGAATTTTCTTTCTTATGTAAAACTTGAAGAGTTAGCTTTATGTTTCTTTTATTATTTTTTTTTTTTCTTTCTTTAAATCTCTACGTGTTTCCCATTAGCTACTGTACAGATTCTCGTCTTTATCAATTCTCGTTTTTATTCAGACAAGGATCACTAGACCTTAACTGCATCTACTGTAAACGTAATTTAGAATATCCTTGGTGTGTTTCTACAGCATGTGTGTATGTGTGTGTACGTCTGTATATGCATATACATATATGACACACATTCCATCCTTTCTTAACCATGTTGAACATTCGTTTCTTTCTCTCCGACTATTACACCTTTTTCCATTTCTCTCATTTTTGTTCTCTGTTATCATTTCACTTGATCGAACAAGTACTAAACGAATCGAACTTTAATCGACGTTTCTTTGTGCCTCACGGTGATACAGATACGATTGGCAACAACTCGAATTGTTTAACAAATTTATGGGATCTTTAAGTGTGTAACCAAAGTGATGATAAGACAAAAGTTCAGGCAGTGGTGTTTACGTATCACCCGAAAGATTTGTGCTTTAAATGGGAGTAAATGATTTCGATGTTGAAATTTAACAAAAGAGAAAAAAGAAAAAAAGATTCTTTCCGAACTTTGTTCGTGGCATATCGTATTCGAATTTTCAATGCTGTCTTTCACGGCCGTTAACGATAAACAAGAAAAAGATAAGGGAGGGGAAATGCGAATGTTGAAGATTCAATTGAGATATAATAATAAGCGTGTAGAAAATGCAATGGCCAATAGGTCGTTGTGGTATCAACTAATTACATTATTAATATCCATTAAAAATTACAATTAAACTCATCGATAAAAAACTGTCTCCTCGTATAGATTACAATAGTAAGTATTTAAGTATAATATTTAATTATAATGACCAGTCTTCAGTGAGCGGGACGTCAAGTATGCGTTAACGTTAAAAAACAGACATGTAACGTCCCCGGAATTATAAATATATTTTATCGTTTCTCATCGTTAAATATTCAATGCTTAACTTGTTTTTTTTTTACCTTGCAAACCTAACGCATACGTATTCGTTAAATTAAGAACAACAAAAAAAAAGGATTTACTTGAATGCACTATCTAATTAAATTAAAACGAAATTCAGTACCTAAATAGATTATAGATCACCTCTTTAAGAAAAATGTTTATCGAGAAAAAAAAAATTAAGAGAATCATTAGTAGAAGCTATGAAATGCATGAAGAAATGGGAAAACGGTGTTAGAACGTAAGGTAAAGGTTGAAAATTAAATATATACGTATGACTGTAAAGAACAAAAATAAATGGAGAATACTAAAACGTGTAAAAAGTGTAAAAGTGTAAAAATTACAAATATCTAACGTGTTTATAAAATTGAATTCTTTTTTTACTCTCCCTGTTGGTAGTGTCTTAAAACGAAGAATTAAATCTACGAACTGTATGTGGTTTTCAATACTTAAATCTTAATGTACGATTAGTGTGTCTCTCTCTCTCACTCTCTCCCTCTCTCTCCGAAATAAAAAAGTATTTCAATCCTACGAGTCAACAATAAATAATTCAGAAGTAAAATGAATGCCTATTTCAAGCACGATACCGCTGAAGAATTCATTTAAAAAAAGAAAAAGAAAAATATTGATAAATGTATTATTAACGAGCCCAGTAAAAATATAAATACAAGTCTCGAAGATTCTAAGAATAAATCAACTTAGACAGGGAGAACGCGAAAAAGAAAAAGAAAATGAAAATAAAAAGAAAAGAGGATCAAAGACAGTAACAACCCTGAGAGCAAGCCGCAATTCATGATACGTATTCGCATCACAAAATTACGACAGGTAGTAACAATGGCTAGAATCAAAGTATTTTTCCCTATTTGCTACGTATTACGTTAATTAGATGCATTATCTCTGTATTGAAAAATACTAATAATATTACGTTAAATATAAATATATTATTTGTTTTATAATTATTTATCGTCAATTATTCGAATAGTCCCGCTAGCTCCCGCTTTCTTGTCATCTCATTTTCTGTGTGTTTTTTTTTTCTCAAATCCTTTGCTATACATTCTCGCCTCAAATTATTTATACTCTTCCGTACCGTACCCTAAAATATATGTATATACAAGTGCGGCAAGGCAGCCATTTTTCTACTTTGTAATCATTTTAACCGTACCGTTTTTTTATTTTTCTATTATCTGTCTCTCTCTTCTCTCTCTCTCTCTCCCCCTCTCTTTGTCACGCTTAGAGTTAATTTAATCATCCCTCTGAGACTCGTTTTTAATTATAATTATAAATTAATTTACCTCGCTTACCGATTGCCAACAAACACATTAATTATCGTTAAAAACGCTTCTAATAAATCAAATGTTATATAAATCACTTTCTCCCAACAACGCTCTTTGCATACACTTAAAAATTCGTTAAATTTATACGCTTTAACTTTATTTAAAAATCGATAAATAGTAAGGAATACAACAGTTAGTTAGTAATAATTATAATCATAAATCGATATACTAGTGGTTCTTGTTTCTTTATTATATTACTTTTACTTTACTTCTTTTTTATTATAAAATAAGTTCTGAAAAAACAGCCGTAGGGATAAAACTCTTTTTTTTTTTTTTTAATTTTTCCACTCTCTTTAGTAAATTTTGCCGCTCTCGCGCGTTCTCTCCCTCTCTTTCATATCTTTCTCTCCCACTCTTTCTCTCAAGTAGGTATTAATTAACGTGTATTATTTAGAACAACCACCACAATGTAATCGCTTTATTTCCTTTTATCTATTTAGCTTCTTATTAATTTACTATTTATTTGAATGTTCAAACAACTTGTGGCCTCTGTGTGTATTTTTTCTATCTTTTTCAATTAAGTTTACTTCTTCATGCGCGTTAAAGTGTACGTGTTAAGTGTATTATCTGTTACGTGTGTTCCGTGTAATTATCATAACAATTAGTGTAAAAACGGTTTTGTTTGATTGAGCTCCCTATTACTCGTCTTTTCTTGTCTTTAGTATTCTTTTTCTCTTTGTTAGTCAGTAGTTGTGTTATTGCGTTGATCCCAGAAGTTTCCACGAGTCGCGTTTGTTAATGCTTTCTCTTCATCCCATTGACTTTAACGTATCCCTGGTTCTACGATACTATATGATACTGTTAACAATAGCTTCAACAAGAATAAAAAAAATATACCGAATCGAGACGCGAAACGGTAACGAACGTCTGATGGACACGTAAGAATAAGTACAGATGTAAAGGAATAAAAAAAAAAAAACCAAAAAGAAAAGAAAAAGAAATCTTGACGGATTTTGGAGTATATTGTAAATATATGAGTTAACGTTGCGAAGAAAAAAGGATCTCGTTGCAATTTGACAAGAGAAATGAATAGATGCTGTGAGGAAAAACAAAAATAGAACCGAAATGAACTAAACTCGTATTTGAGATCATATTCGAGGAGAAGCTTACACAAATTGTTGATTGATTATTTAATTGTAAACCTACGAATTATATAGTGTGACCTCGTACAAAAATTTAAAATTACATTTAGCGTAATACTTGCGATTCTTATTGACAAAGTAAGACACAACGCGACCCGCTCAGTAATAAACATGAGCATTTGAGAGCATTCTTCCGAAATATTCATTGTTTAGAACTATGGTAAATCCTACAGAGTAAATACAATTAAGTCATATATATTTAATCAGGTAGACTTTTCAGATCGGCGGCCCCCCGCCGAGAACACCGTACAAATTATACAAATACCCCTCCCTCCAACCTTTAGATACCATGATCTCTCTCTCCCTCTCTCTCATCTCTAATATCATCTAAAATTTAAACACTTATAAGCATCATCGTACAATATTTGTAATTATTATAGAGACAATAATAATATAGTGTAGTTAGTGCAATCGTAATGGTTGCAGTAGGAGCAGTCGCAACAGTAATTAGTGGTAAATAGCCTGTAAATAGTTTTTTTCTTTTTATAATGGTAATAGTATTATAATAGTAATTAATTATCATAGAAGTAATATAATAATAATTAATAGTAACAATAATTGTAGCCTTAAACGTGTCTAATAATTAACTATTATAAATTCGAGGTAAAATATATAAACTAGTTTCCATATTTGATGCAAATACAGCCCGTACAGAAACCTGTCTGACGGTCAAAAAGTTCTTATGATACAATTTTTCTTTCATTTTCATTAAAATTCATTAGCGTTTGTTTCGTTTCCTTCTTGTCCTCTTCCTTCCAGAAATGATAAACCCTCGAATACAAATGGAAACGGAAAAGGACCAGACAAATGAAATACAAGTCAAAAAAAAAAGAACAGACAGCGAAAGAGAAGTAAATAATAAAAATAGACGATACGTCTAAGTTACTACTAGTGAGATGACGTGAAAATAAAAGTAAAAAATAAAATAGAAAAAATGATGAGAAGAGAACAGAAAAAACATGATCGAGGAAACTGCACCCTGCTGTCAATATTTTATAGATATACATACATCATATTTAAAATGATCTATTTATTTTACACTATCCTCTGTAGGTTAGGTTATAAGTCAGCCTGTGTGAACACCTTACTTAATTATTTCATTAATTACTTTTTCATACTTTTTTTTCCTTCTTCCTTCGGTTAATCCAGCGTAACAACTATTTTTTTTTTTTTTAATAAATACGAGATCGTGGAGGGACGGGTGTCTCGAATGTGCAAAGTCAATCGATGACCTTCCATCGGAGACCATAATATTAATATTTCATTTTTTATTTTTAGTATTCTTATTTTCAAATTACCGAAGTGTTCGCTAAAAATATTAAAGAGGTGAACGAGCATCGAAAATTTGTGCCATCCATTGAGAAGAAATTCTCAAAACAAGAAAGAAAAAAAAAAGAAGAAAAAAAACAACAAACGAGTTCTCATTCACCTCTGCTTAAATGCTGTTTATATAAGTAATTAATGATCAGCATAATTATCTCCCTTATATATTTCTTTACACTCGCTTCGTTTTTTATCATTTGTTTCTGCTTGATTTCATTTAATTCCATTTCGATCTAGTTTTAACTCTTATAATACTTCTATGTTCCGCTTCCTACCCTCTATCCCAGTGCCATGTACAAAAATTCGCTTGCACCATGGGTGTTTTTATCCTGGCATCTATTCAGGTGATTTTTACCGTGTTCAATTTTCTTATCATCCGTTTGTTTTCTATGTTACTTTGAAACCAAACAAGATCATGAGCCTGTTCGCGAGCGATCAATAAAATTGATATTTCAAAGTAGTCGAAGTACCACTTACTTCTGTTTAACAAACACAGGTAAAAATTGTGTTTTTCTTCTAATGCCAAAGATAAGATATTTAAAAAAAAAAAAAAAAAAAAAAAAAGGAAAAGAAAAATTAGTAACAAAATAAAATCGCTCGCGAACAATACCAACTGGTAGAATCGAGACATTCTTTGATAAATGAAAAATCTCAGATCCAATATGATCAATAATAAACTCTTCAAAAAAACTCTAAAAAAGTCTCAGACTATAAAGCGCCGATATTTTCAAAATAAAGTCTTTTCTCGTATAAATCGATCCAAAAAATGTCCCAAATTCGAACACCAGCTTCACGATCGATACACGTATGTTGTATGGTTTGCTGTTTTCTTCTGAATCTGAATATATTTGTAATAAAAGATAGAAAAAAAAAAAAAAATAACCCACGAGCAAGGCCAAGCCATTCAGCGCATATCTCCATCACGGGTCAATTAAAATGGTCATGAGGTGGGCCACTCTTTGAAATCAAAGCCTTGCTGGGGTTTAGGAGCGCTGGCGGCATACCCACCTTGGTTGCTTTCTCCGGCTTGATACGAACGCTGTGGATAACTGGTGTCAGCGTAATTACCATATGCGGAACCATAGCCAGCATAATCCGGAGTCTTAGCTGAACTGCTACTGGACCCAGGCGCACCTGACCCGGTGGTCTGTCGCGAATACATGTCACCTGGAACATTGATTTCCATGGTGTTATACTACTTTTCCACTTACCTCCTTTAGTTCATTAACCCATTAATTCCCAGAGATCTTGATATTATTTTTCATGGTAAATAGATAATACATGCAAATGGGTGGTTGTGCCTAATTAATAACGTTATGACACACAGGAAACGTGTCATAGCAAATGGGTATTTCAATAGTAAAATAAGATTTGTGATCGTAAAAGACATTGACTATGCGCAACTTTGGGTATTAATGGGTTAATGAAGCTGCGGCAATCTCTCCCCGGCGCAGATACATTTTCAATACTTGTCAGGGGAACGACGTGCTCATTAATGGTATAATCAACCCTCGTAATAGCAGGAGCAGGAGGGTACTTTATACACATCATGTTACTATCTCGAGAATTAATTAATAATTATGGTTTGAAAATTGGCGAATTTGTCATGTACATTATGGAAAAGAATATGAAATTAGAAAAGCTACTGATAAGGACCTGTTCTCCGAGGATTAATTTAAACATCCATTAATTAGTACCAAGTTAGATAGTCGATCGAAGATACAAGTATCTCAAACGTTTCTTTAATCTTATTTTCATTTGAGGGCTTGTTAGTGTTATAATTAAAATAAAAGAATTGAATGTATAGAAAAAAACGTACTGAGATCAATACATTTAGATGTATTAGGCGTACAATTAAGAAAGCGTCGACAATTATAAATGCAAACTTTAGCAAGGAAAATGTATGACCGTGAAACTCATTAATTTCACTTAAACTTTGCATAGCAAAGTCTTTTAAACCAATTCGAAAAGTTTCCAGTAGAACACTCCCCCTTTATAAAAATATAGAATTTGTGTCTATAATTAGCTATTAAATAAATGTAATTGAGAAATGGATTAGAAATAATCGAAAATTCATCAACGTCGTCAAAGATTTAATATCTCAATGAATTCGCCGTAAATTCTATCGGTAGGCAATAAAGGAAGTGAAAGGAGTGAGACTAGGATTGCACTATCATTACTGCGAATCGTTATTTAGAAGTCTTGATATAAACTTGAAAACACTGCTACTAATAATTAGAGGAACCAATTACTATTTTTCGGGAGGTATTAAAATAACAACCAATTAAAGTAGAAAGAAAATACTTGTATTGGTTTACATAGTATAATGAATGATTAAATGCGAAAATGCGAATGATTACAATTTGCTACGATATTCGTTAAGTATGACTAACAATTAATTCTAAGCGTAGCTCTATATTTACAATACAAACAGAAAAGAAAACGTACAAACTAGCATTACAATTATCGTATTCTAAACAAAATACATGCTCTGGTCGAATTTCTATACATATGACAAGCGACGTGTATAACAGAATCCGCAGATGATAAAGCGAATTGAGAATCGTGCAAATACAAAAACCAAGGACCAAGGAACAAGGAATATATCTCATAATGGGACAAAATTTTATTTGTCGGAGAAAAATGTATAAAATATCTCGTCTAATTTTACGTGATTCGTTTTCATTCAACTTCATAAATCAATTACATTAATACAATTGTTAATAGACAACAAATAATCTATCATTCTCGATACAATATTTTGCAATGAAATATTATTAATAAGCAATGAGCGATAAATCAAAGATGATCCACGATATAAAACACCCAAGATGACCGACGGTATGATTTCAAAAGGAAGCATAATAAGTGGGGGAAAAGAAAAATCAATTGAAGGAGACGCGATAAAAAAAGCTAGGAGAAAATGGAATTGCACGATGTGAACTGATGGAAAGGGGATAGAGTTCGTTTGATTGAGCTTGAAGGCTTACCCTGCGGGCCAGAGGGGTTCGAGTTGGAGTTGGGCTGCGAGGAGTTAGGCTGAGGAGGCTGAGGTGGTGGCTGGGTCCCAGGTGGGGGCCCGTTCTGTGGCATGTTCCAGGAGTTCCAGGAACCCCCGGGACCGCCCCCCGCAGCCCCGCCAGTACCCGCTGTGGGCCCATAGCCCCCTGAAGCGGCCGCCGCCGGCCCACCTGCGATCATCAACCACACAAAACACGTGTCACCGGCTACCATCTTTTGAAGCTTTGCCTTAACTTGATCGACCATTTCAGTGCCAAGTTTAAGTACACCTCAGGTACTCGCAAATTAATTAAATTCATTTTTAGAAATGCTGAAAAATCTCTAAATCATGGTTTCTGTAACTGAAGACATCAGAAGTAATGGTGACATGTCGAAGAGAGCAAGGTAATTTAAATGTTAACAGGTTCTTCAGTCCTTGCCACTGAAATGGTTCGTTTTTACTTATGAAATGTTTTTAATGTTTTTTAAACACTGTGTACGTTCAAATGTCGTTCGACTTAAAACGTTTATGCTTGCTTCCCTGAAGAGATAACGAAATTATAGCCTCTGATAAAGGTAAATTTACAATGCAAAAACAAATGCCTTATCTGTTGTTACGTGTAATGACGTAGAATTTCGCTTGCTTCGCAAACTTTGTATCCATAAAATTTTCATGAAATATTTGTGGAAAAAAAATAGAAAGAAAGAATTGATGTGTGGAGAAAAGGATGATTGCACGAGAGACTGGGGAAAATCAAGCATAAACTTTGTAGATAAGATTATGGAATTCAATGTTTCGGAAGTGTCTATATCGAAACAATATATTATATCGATCCATACTGTACCAGAAAAGAAATCTGAATTGTAAAAGCATGTGTGATGTTACGAACAGTACTAGGAATAGTCATAGAACTCTGAACTGACATAATTATTTTCGATATACACTTGATATTTATTATGATGTCCTATTGTATTCTCTTTCCATGATAAAAACCTCCAGGTGGCACCAAAAAATTCATAAATAATTACTTACTATAGGTATCTTTCAGTGTTCGTATTTTTAATTTCCGCCTAACATTTTAAGGAGGATGGAATGGGAAAGGAGAGGATCGAAGTAATGGTGAAATTTTTGTAACAGTGACCTTATCTTGTGATATCGAAAGAAAAACCATAAATGAAATTAATAATCATTCGCGTGTGATAGAATCATAGAAATGTTGAGATTACCATCGGATAAATTTCATTATTTTCGATTTTATTTAAATAAGAACGACTGAAATTTTATTTAGAAAACTCACCGTAACTTCCATAGCCTTGAGTAGCTGCTGCCGGTTGAACATTGTAACTGCTACCCCATTGATGATGTGGTGGTGGTGGAATTTGTTGTTGTTGAGGAGGGCCAGGAGGTGCACCCCAACCCTGAGAATTATACTGAGTAGTGTACCCAGCGTATCCACCAGTCTGAGGACTTGTACCCCAACCCTGATACTGTTGCATCATGTTTCCTGGTGGACCCATCGGGCCACCCATCATAGGTCCACCCATTTGTCCGTTTGGACCACCCATAGGTCCCATATTCCCAGCCATTCCCATTGGAGGTCCACCTTGTTGAGGTGGACCCCATTGACCTTGATGACTATCATTCATTTTACTCGAAGAATCTCGTGGTTCTGCGCGTTTGATTTCAACCTGAAATCAGAAAAATAAAAATTGTCATCAACAATGTATACAATCTTAACGATTTCAATATTTAATGGAATTTAAATAATTCCATTGATAACATTAACAAATGTTCACCATATGTTTGTATATATATGTATACTTTTTTAAACTCGCCAAGTCTTACATAAATTCTAAATATGTTCTAACTTGTAACTTTTAATATAACGCAGATTAATTTATAGTATACTAAATGTTTTTCTTTTAAATTGACACTTACATAATAAAAACTAAACATACAATCATTAAGATTAACATAGCAATTCGTGTAAAATAAAATAAGTACTATAACTAACACGAACACGTCAAACTTATACGGTATGTAACAATAAATTAATAATTAACACCATGTACTTATTATTATTTTACATTACAGTAAATCTATTAAATGTGTATATACTAGTGTGTAGATAATGCTATACCTGTTTTCCGTTCAAGTTGACGAAATGCTCCGCTACACATCGGTCCACCGCATCTTCATCCTCGAAGCTGAGGAAGCCAAATCCTGCCGTCCAAAGGTGAGAGTATATCAAAAGGTGCCCCATACATTTATACAACAAATATATTTTTCTTTTTTTATATATATATATGTGTAACCCCATTTTACCAATTTACCGTCAACGTTACAATTCGTCCTTATATATTTTTATTTGTACATATTTCTTATTACATTCAGTAACTTTGTACTATGTCAATAATTATCGTTAATTTGAAAAAAAAAATGTATACTTTAAAGTTACACGTAATTTTAGTACCAACTGAAGCATGCATCTTGAAAAATTGTTTAATGCCTACTGTACAAGAATTTATATACTAGCGTATATCTTGTGTGCTCATAAACTTAAAATACTTAATCTAGAAAATTTATGATGGCTGATTTAAAGAAGCTCTCGAAGTACAATTTCGTACCTTGATATGATTAAAATCATCGGATTAAGATAAAATAAAATTGTTAATTTCCCTTAAAAAAAGAAATAAAAGATTATTAGATTACATTTTATGCTTTTAAAATGACATACTTAATTACTCACCCCGAATAAAATTATCAATCGTATTCGATAGAAAAGAAAATGTGTTAAATACGGATTTCGATGTATGTCATTTAAATGCTAATTAAACAAAATCATACATATTATTAGACAAATAAGATGCATGAAAAATAAAACCGGATTTGAAGTAATTAAATAACTAACTTCTTGAATGCAGCCACCAAAAATCAATAAATATGTAAAGTAGAAAGACAACAAATGTCTTTCGTAAATGAATATAGATATGTACTAAATATTTAACTATAAAAATACCAGTGTGTGTGTTCAAGCAAGAATTTTTAAAATATTAACAAGCCACTGAAATTAATCATATCCTAATTTTATTTAAAGGTTGTGATAATTATAAAATGTATATTAACTTTACGAATTATTTTCTATACATATATAGTGATTAAAGATAAATATAACTAATTGAGTTTATTAATCATTGGATAATAATTGGATAATATATAATAAAAAATAGAATTTACAACGTATCTTATTAATAGCTTAACTTTGACTTAAGTTATGTACATTTAACTTATGTACTTAACAACCTGACAAAGCCTTAAGCTATCCTTAATAAAACTTAGCCAAAATTCACACTATATATAAATCTATTTAATATAATTTAACATAAAGTATCTTAACGATTTTTAAGGTAAGACAAGGCGAATTATTAAGAGTAGCAAAGTAGGATAAGAACACTACATAAATAACTATGTATGTATAATGCATGTAAGTTTTAATTTATGGAGAAAGCCTTAAAATATTTCGTAAATACATATTAAAAACAAACAATACCAATCAAAAAGATCGTGAATTAGGATGTATTAATTATAATTATTAAAGGAAGCAAGAGCAGGGTCATTAAAAAAAAGGGTAATCAAGCAGAGGAAGTTCAATGACCATAAATTAATTAACTGGCTTAAGTACGAAAATATTTTTAACTTTTCGATTAATTGCTAATCGCTAATTTTTATTATATCTATATTGGAATTTTGACTGTAACATAATTTAGCAAAATTTTGATACTTTACTTCAAATAATGGGTGTGCTGCATTCAAGTCAGAATTTTTGATTGATTACAAACAAAATGTTATCAGTGTGTTTAACATGTGCAACATTTCTTTATGCACGCCTAATCGTGTTTATTATTTTTATTGGATTAACTATCACTGTAAGTACAAATAACATTTAACATCAGGTACTAACAATACTTTACTTTCAATAAATATTTAGTTCTTTCTTTCAAGAATTCTGACTATATCTCTAGTCACACAGTCAACAAGATGATATGAATAACTTAATTCAAATATTTATGAAGCATTGTTTTTCATAGTTTCTATTATAATTAGAAGAAAAAAGTAGAACTCTATGTATAATATACTTTCCAAACAATTAATATTCTACATACGAGAAAAATGTAATACTGCCGAATAGAAACTATTTTAACACGTCGCCGCGGACACGCGTCACCTGTGATTTCGATGATACGCGTATGACTCAATTAATATAGTAATCATAATTATAATAATTATTATAATATTAATATTCATATAATACAATTAATATTACTGCGATATCAACATCGCAACGATCATGATCAACGTGGATCCAGGGCGGTCGCGGCGAACGTATTAAACAATGCCAATATACGGAAATGATTAATTACAATGTACTCACCTCTTGATTTCTTCTTTTCTTGGTCATACATTATGACAACCTCCATAACCTTGCCATAACGGTTAAAGAAGGTCCTTAAATCTGTCTCTGTTACATTACTTGGTAATCCACCAAGGAAAACTTTTGGAAAGCCTCCACTGCGTTTTGGCTTTTGTTGGGTACGTGGATTACAAGGTTTTGGATCAATCTATAACAGAAAGGTATTAGAAATTATTGCAGTTTTCTTATATTTACTAACTGATAACTTTCTTTTAGGAAAGATACTGACTGTGCGCCCATCAAGCTGATGCGGTCCATTCTGAAGAACCAAAGGGACATTGGCTGGATCGCTAAATGTTACAAATCCAAATCCACGACTACGGCCAGATTCACTATTTTTCATAACAACGCAGTCAATTACTTCACCATAGCGGCCAAAGTAGCGTTGCAGGCCTTCTTGTGTTGTCTCCCAGGACAAACCACCAACAAACAACTTTCTGAAAACAAAAAATATAAAAATTACAAACATCATGAGAATTACATCTGATGGAAACATACCAGGATTTCAGGTGAAATCTTTTCAAAAATTTTTATTAAATAATGAAATAATTTCGGGATAAAACAGAATTGACATGACATACAATTATAAACAAATTACCTAGAAAAAAGATCATCTTACAAGAAAATAAACAATTCACATTTATTAAACGATAGGATATTTAAAATAAGGATCAGGGTTCTAATATCGCTTTAATAATGTCCGTAATATCGAGGGATTGCACAATATATTTCTCTTTATTAATAACAAAAAGGTACATAAAAATTAATACATAACATTTCGTTTAAACACATGTATACTAATATTCGCAATTATTCAAACGTCCGAGAAAATTATGTAGCAAGGGAGTATTAAAATGTTTCCGATCTTTCAGGATATAGAGCATAAAAATAGAGAATCTAGATCTAAAGGATGTAATGAGCGACGATGCAGTAGCATACTTTCACACCAAAATAACATACATAATAATTTACGACTTTTTCAATGTATCATTTTTGTACTTTCTCTGATATAGTTGGATCTAAACGAGCAAAAAAGCTGGATCAGAGGTTCATAAGAGGAGTACTATGCATAACCGGCATCGGTGAATTATTACCCGCTCACGAAAAGAACTACATATCCAACCGCTCATTCCTCAGGGAAAAGAAGGTTGGTCTCGCATAATGAGAAAAATGATCCACGATTACACGAGGCCTAATGACGTTTTACACATGGAGATAAGCAATTTGGGTCTAGATCGGGAGAACGTTAAGGGGAACTCCAGAGATACGAGGTAGCTCCAATACGCAAATGGAGATCCCACGCAATAAATTCGACGGCCCGTGAGCGCGTCGATCGAAATTTCTCGGGTAAAAAGTTATTCTCAACAATCATTAATAAGCAATTTAGACTCACCCCTTTTCGTCGTCGTCCATGTCGGTCTTCACTCTCATAATATTTCACTTAAAACTACGAGAATGTTGTTAGTATTAGGGCGCGAATGGGAATATGGCACGATGCTTAGCGCGGACGAGGGTAATGGCTCCCCACAATGAACGCGACGTCGAGAACAGAATGTAAACGTAACGAAGCGACTCGCGTCACTTCCGCTGACAAGTTAGTCAAATCAGCAATCCAACCCAATGGAACTTCAGGGACGAGAAACGCAGAACGTCGCGCCCTCTGCAACATGGCAGCGTTCCCATGAGCCAGCATTTTACTCCAACAAATAGTACAAATCTACGAACAGTCTGGCCCATTTTTGAATAACTGCCTAATATTTAAGGAGGTAGGAACTTTATTTTCATCATGAGTATGACAGTTGATCATGACTTGTATCAATCGCGCATATGGATTGATAATTTATTACGGAGAAGCCTTAGATTGGTACGATCCTGAAAATCATATTATATATGTTTAAAAGGTCTAATGGGCAGGTAAATAATCAATGAAACTACTGGCAATAATTTACTTTATTCAAATGAATGATCAATTAACAAGAAATATAGTCGAGTTAATATATAAATTGAATGCAGTAGTGCTTCTGGGTTCAACGATCTATCGTCACATAGTTAGGAAGCGCCATTTTCTTCTTATATTGGCGGTAGATTTAAAATCGTTTATAATACATGTTTGAAAACTCATCATTAAGGTTCGATACATATAGAAAGTCGAACATTTTTCTGTTTATTATGCAAATCAATAAAGTTGAAGAAGATTTTTTCACTCGGTAAGAAATGTGTTGTATGGAATCTTGTATTCGTTGCATAATACATAACACTGCATAATGCAGTGTTCTAATGTTTCACTAACAATTTCATAAGGCAGTCGCGCAGAACGTAGAAGCATTAACGCCTACGTAATTTCATCCGCTACTTCTCTGAAATTAAATTAAAAACGTTTTGTTTAAACTGGAAGTACAATATGGAGATGACACTTGTGCAACGCTGATGAATAAGCAGGTGAACAATGTTTTCAGTAACAGTGCAATTATTTTACGCTATATATTGAACCAAATTCCCACATATTTTTCCTTCCAGTGTGCATTCCGATTATTCACAGCATATAGAGGTCGCCTCTCTTATCTGATAAACTTGCGATAATACAAAAATATGGCAAGCAGGTGATCTTCAAAAACTTGTTTGGTTTATATTCTTAAATTTACTTACTTTCAGATTTCTCTCAAAATACTTTTTCTCAATACAAAATTGAAGAAAAAAAGAAACACTTTTCCATTAAAAAGAGATTTTACCCAATGCTATACGCCATCGGTTCTCAGAATCTTCTATACAGAGAAGAAGTATATCCTTAGAAATTTTTTTTCCGGGCTTCCCGTTTACTCATTTCTCTCCCACATATGTTATTACAGATCACTAACTTCCCGGAACATTGTAAACCGTGTGAGTCGAGGAGGAATAGTAACAAAGATTAACCGAACTAAGGTTATCAAGCGTGTAGAATTCGAGAGATCGTTTCGTCTTTATTTCCTGTTCTTCTAACCCCAGGATTTTCACGGGTAGCTAAAAATAAGATTATTTAACCAGCCTAGCCCGAAGCAGACTTTCTTACTTCAACTGACTCATCCGTCCAGCCGAATCAATTTCACCGCAAATTAACTGTAGCACAGTTAATGAAACAGTTTCCCTTTTTCTCTTTCCATTGCCCGCGGTTACTTACGAGGGCTCGCACCAAATTTCAGTCAAGGGTCATTGGACCGAATCGCGTGTCATTTAACGAGACACTCGACTGATCGTTTTAAAACACACCTACGTTTCTTCTTTGCATCTTAATCCGACAATTCTGGTCGAGGAAAAATCGAGCATGGCAAATGAGAGGTAATATGAAATTCACGAAGCGTAAAGGTAGTTTAATTCGCTTCTATTTCGACGGAAGTTCCTGCTTTACGAAGGCGAGTCTATAGCGTGTCAGCATCGGCTGATTCTTACCAACCGGCATTTAGTACTGTTGATTATTACCCTTTAAATCAGCTGTAACGTAGCAGATTTTCATTTTTTACACATTCTTGTTACACAACACGCTAACTGGGTACACTTTCGTGTACACACCTCGGTCGAGTAAACACGTGTACTCAGCTGCTATTGTTTGTAAGAACTCCAGACTTTCATTATCGTCGAAGGAGCAATAATACCCAATGTAATTAGGCAATTGATTAAACATGATGCAACGGTACTCAACCGGAATCGGAATTTTACTACTCATGGTCTTATCTCTGATTAACCAAAGCAGACCGAAGTTTAAATTTGTCGCAATAAGCAATTTCTGCAGCCTGTAATTTTTCAAGGCGCACGGTTTGTTTCTGTAGATGAGAATATTTTTAGAAGATCGTGGCTTCTATATTTAGACCACGTGTACTTTCGACCGTATCTACAGAACGTGTTCCCAAAATTTCGTTCAATCGGTCTCTATACATCCGTGTCCTATTAAAAATAGAATCATCTCAACTTTGTTTCAGTTCAAGGATAATCGAACTGCAATAGCCATGAATAATTTTACGCTTCGCTCGGTGTCATCCTCTTATCGTCGCAGAAAATAATATCCGTTCCTCGATATTCCAGAGTCGTTCAAGGAATGTTACTCGGAGAACCTCAGGTGGCTTCTTACGTAATTTTTCATCACCCTTTGACGAGCGCACGTGCACCTGGAAACCTCGAAGAGTCCACAGGACTACTAGGATGACCGCGCCGTAGAAAGGGTCGAATCGAAGGTTGCCGAGGTCAGGAGCATATGGCGTTTAAGCCTGCGTATCAGCTCCGTTGCAATACGAACGAAAAAGTTTCGTTGCATCCGTTGAAAAATCTTTTTAGTACACCCCGGCTAGCCGATCAGGCTGTTTGCCTGCTTATGTAGTTGGCCGACTGCTTGGTCGACTGCTAGCCGGCACGGCACGCTTCTCGTCTCGTTCAGTCGCCGCTCCGACATCCTGCTCGCAACACGTCTGCGGCCGGTCCCCGTTTTGACCCGAACCTGTCCACGTTTTACCCGGGGTCTCTTCATCGTTTACGGTTTCTGTCATGCCGTGGCAGATGCGACGGAGCCGGAGCACGGCTTTTTTCGGCGCCAGCTAGACCCACGTGTTCACCCTACACGATTCGGAGTAAGTGTCGAAGGGACAAGGTGCACTTCTCTCCTCAGTGACGAACGTTTCTTGATTTTCTTAAACATAGAATCGTTGAATGATCGGTGAAATTGTTAACAAATGGTTTTTCGTGTAACAGTGAACGTGAGAAGATTTCGCGGATGGACCGAAGGGGAATTCTAAAATAGGTAGCTCGTTACAAGTGTTTCGGTGCAAATGCAATGGGAAAATGATATTTGTTTGAAACGTGCGGTTCTACAGTAATGAAATTGTTCAACCGTGAACGGTAATCGTTCCATGACCCGTAAGCCTTTCATTATTACCACGATGTAACTCGAAAAGTCGATGACTCTTCGAGACTTCTACCGGTTGATTGAACAAGCCGCTTGTCGTCGATTCTAGTCACGACTACGACAAATCTGCTCGCCTAACGTGTCTTTGATCCGATCATTCTGCTTCTAACAGCATCTCCGATGGCTGTGGGAACAATTAGCGGATACCTCGTTGCTGTAACAAGTTTCTAATGGATAGGGTACGCGCTCATTCGAAAATACAATCGGAGGCTAATGCAAGCCGACAGTCACGAGAATTTAACCGCAAACACGCTTCTATCTAAGTCAGGCCACTTTGTTCTGAGTCACCTCGAAACACATGCATATCTGTCAGCAGTGTGAATGCGATTTCAATCTTAAGAAGGTCGCATTTGCAAATCGAAGGATAGATTTGTATAAAAATTCGAAATTCAAAGGTCTGGCTTGAATTTCAAGATTTTCAAAGAATTGATACTTCCGGTGTTAACTTAGAACTTGATTTTTCTTTTTGCATTTGAGTTTTCGTTGAATTTCGTTTCTTGCTTGAAAGCAACCTCGTTCTCCTCGGTTCATCCTTATCTTCTTCACCATAATGAACTAGACATTCTCTACCATAGGAACTAGCGGAGATCTGGAGCTGACTTTCGGCTTAAACCGGTTCTCCCGCCATTCGTACCTTCTCATTTGTGCACGTCACTTCGAATCGTATCCTTTAACGGGACGATAAACCGGGATTTCGTGGTTTCAGTCGTGTAATCACGATTGTCAACGCCGACTGTCTCCATACTGGTATCGATTACTGAGAACGTCTAACGGTATCGAAGCGACGTTCGTTTTTAGATATAAACCTCTCATAACGTTTATGTTTTTACCCTTGATCGCGATGAAGAAATTGTGGCGCGAAGTTTGTCGTACCTCTTTAAATTATCTTCGACACCAGGTACTTACGATTTACTGGGAATCTCTTTTTCTTCGAGGTGATAAGATTACACGCTCGAAGGAATATATTGAATTCACGTGTCACGTTTCAGCGAACACGCTCTTATTATAAAGTGAAACCAAGGGATATTAACGGCAGTCTGCTTCCCTTTTCCTCTCCTTCGGATAGCTAACAGGATTGTGAGAACGGAAGCGAGTGTGCGAATAAAGAGTGAAAACAATCGACAATGACCATCAACGACCTTATATTCAACGAACAAGTCATGAGTTAGTCCTTTCTCCTTAACCCTTTTATTTTCTACAAAAGCTTAAGATATTTCGAGTTGCAAAATTTTTGTCCAATAATAAAATTTTACTTCGTTATATGAATAAATATAGTTTAAGTAGAAAAAATGGCACGTCCAACACTTCCTTTCATATGGATATAAAATGGCCCTACCTTGGACTGACCTTAAATCCTCAAATACCTTGGGATTCCTAGGGTTAATCCTGTTTCCTTTTTGTCGCTGTATAATTTCTCCATTTTCGAATTTTCACGCTTTTCGACCAGCGATATTTTTCCTTCTCTTCAGTTCTGAAGAAAGGAAGACGACAGGTCGAAATTCAATAACTACCCGCATTCGGACATGCATAATCAGAATGGCTGGAACCGGTTTCACCAGGAGACAATTCTTTGTCTACGTCGATTTAGAGAATAAATTTCGGCTAGCCCTCCAAAAGCAAAGTTTCACGCGTTATCTCCGAACTATTAAAACTGCGATATATGTAGAATTTTCTATTGATTTCTAAGAAACTTCCTCGTTCGAGGAAAGATTTCAGTGGAATTCCTCGAAGAACCAGAAATCCTGTTTGTTAAAAATTGAAATTACTTTCAGAGAGATAGGACAAGTATTTACATAGAGGCACGTAGAATATGCATTCCATTATACGTGTACGTCTATGAAAGTAACTGAACCAGGTTAATTCATCACGAACGTCTGTTAACGGCGTCAGATTCTTTTTTCATAACACACTATATTTAGAGAGATTTTAATCTATGCAAAAATCCTAATTTATGATAATTCGTATGTAAAAAAGCGTTGGTCTCGAAGTTTCGCACGTGGCTATAATTTAATGATTTCAGTGGAAAGGCTGCGGTCAAATTGATTGAAATAAATTTCATTGATCGAAAGAGCGAGGATTTTAATAGATCTACTGAGAATGATAATTGCCTGGACAGACTGTACACGCACGCCATTGAAATAATAAACGAACACGAATTAGTGGCTCAATTTATCCACATTACGATTGAACGATTACGAAATACCTAACGAATCAAACGGTAACTGTTAGGACTGATATTAAAATTCGAAGTATCATTAGAATTCGGAGTTGAGTTCTGAACAGTACTAAATATTTAGCTACATTTCGAGAGTATAATTTCAGAATGGCGGGCTATTATTAATTATCAGCTACTGATTACGAGCAATATCTCTAACCCCTAGGATTAACTGTGATATAATTCAGATATCTTACTATTTGAAAACATTCTAAATATTTCAAATTGTCCGAATTATTCGAATAGTTCGACCATTCGATACTTCCCAGTCCCAGTTGCTACGATAAATGAAAAAATAAAAGAAAATTGTCGGCTCAGAGGTCTGACTGATTGCTTAACACGTGTGCGACCTCAATCGATTGTACATATTGATCGTATCGATTTTTATCCGTACAGCATCGAACAAATTCTTTATCAAACAGCGTTCCTGCTTTTCTTTCAGGCTGACATGTTCGCTCGACTTGCTCTCTGGTCGGAAGCTTCTGGACAGTCTTCACGGGATTCGAAAATATGCAGCCGTCGGAATTAAGGAAAATAATCGACGTAAGTAGCCGGCGTATCGTAATCGTAATAGGCCGATTGCGTCACATTTAAACATACACGCTATCACGGATACAGATAATCGCTTTCGTTCACTGTCGCCTTTATTAGTTTCCCTGAAAAGTCCGCGTAAAAATAGCCTAACTGTCTGGCTAAACAACGAACGCTTTTATAATCTTGCCGTAAGCGGTGGAAAACACACAGTCAAAGTTTGTTCTTTAAACGGCAAACACAGTACGCGAGCCAAGGTCCAGTGAATACGAAAAGAATGCCTTTGAAACGTTCGTAATACCGATTCTTCACAGAAAACGTGCCTTCAGCGATTCCTTTTCATCATCCGAGACAGTGAAAAATACGAACGAATCGCGTGTTTACTGGATTTCGAAGGAAATAATAATTTTGCACCAAGGGAATATTAAATTTTATTCAACAGGTCTGAGCAGAACTTATGCTCAGCGTCGAGGGAAGTAACAATGGGATCGTGCAAAGAATACCCAACAATTACGCTAATCACTGCATTCAAATTATCAAAGAAGACGAGGAACGTTAGAAAGACGACGATGAACCCAAACGGAGGTCCAGGGGCCCCGGAAGAGTCTCAATGGAAGAGGTGACGTATCACCCAGTGATGCGTAAACGACGTGGACTGGCCAGCGCCATTTTGGGCCTGATAGTTGGCCTTCTCCTGGGTTTTCTCATCCAAAGTTACCGAATACTTTCGTCGAGTCATCATCAGAGGTTCAACATGTACGCAACCTCCATGCCTGGTCCACTGATCAAACCGTCGGCCCGAAATGTTCCAAAGTTAAACGACGACGAGCAGATAAACAGTTCCTCGAGTAGTCTGGTGTTCGTCGGCGTTATGACTGCTAGCAAGTACCTTGATACGCGAGCCAAAGCCGTCTACGAGACCTGGGGCAAGGAACTACCGGGTAAAATCGCTTTCTTCTCATCGGAAAGTTCCGTGGTACCGGAGAATTGTCCCGATCTGCCTTTGGTACCGTTGCCGCGAGTCGACGACACGTATCCGCCTCAGAAGAAATCGTTCATGATGCTGCAGTACATGTGGAACTATTATGGTGATCGTTTCGAGTGGTTCCTCAGGGCGGACGATGACGTTTACGTGAGGACGGATCGTTTGGAGAAATTGTTACGATCGGTGGATTCCAGAAGAGCCATGTACATCGGCCAAGCAGGCAGAGGGAACTCGGAAGAATTCGGTCTGCTGTCGTTGGAATACGATGAGAATTTTTGTATGGGCGGGCCTGGTGTTATTCTGTCCAGGGAAACGTTGAGAAGAATCGTACCGCACATCAAGTACTGTTTAAGGCACTTGTACACCACTCACGAAGACGTCGAATTGGGAAGGTGCGTGCAGAAGTACGCTGGTATACCTTGTACCTGGAGCTACGAGGTAATCCTTTATTTATTTATTTGTCTCTTATTTTAGAAGGTGTCGGAGAATCTATTTTCAAGTTTAGTTCCTTCTACGAACATGCCTGTACGCCGTTCAGTCGGGTCGCGCGTGTTGTCCACGTTCACATAGCATTAAATCTATTTTCGCTCGTCCTCCTTTCTTCTCTCTTCTGATGCACTGTCATAAGCGTGAACGTACGTGGCACGTGTAATTTGTCCATCGACCCAGGCTGATTAGAATTGTTCGACTGTCTCACAGAACGTAACACTTATACTTTGATGCCTTTCACGTATAGTCTCTCGAACGTGGCATTAACCCTGAACTGGGCGAACGTAGATTTAAATTTTTATTTTGAGAACGTACAGGTGTTTAAGAAATGGAGATTTGTATTTTCTTTTAAAAAGGAGGAATTAATTTTTCTTTTTCCTTCGGTGATATGTTTAACACTATAGAATTTAATTTATCGACGAAATAGAATAATTTACTTAACCGGTAGCTGGTAACGAAATATTCGCACGGTTCGAAGCCACACGATACGTATTATCAGTTTAAATACATAAGCTACGCATCTGCATCATATACAGGGTACGCTATCATTGGGTTAACTCGGAAGGTACAATGCACAGATGAGGATGTTAGTCGTTAAGTACAAGCGAATAGTACCCTGCTAACCCAGTGGCCAGATCGAGTCATTCTCCTCCATCTTGACACTCGGCATTAGGTTGAAACGCTTAAGTAACAATTTGCAGTACGAAGCTCTTCTACTTCCATTCGTTTCTTCTTGCCAATAATTTAATCGAACTGCACCAGTTGCATCCGAACGGTGCAGCGACGTTGCACGAATCGTCGTGCATCGCGCTCCATCCACCGAAACACGATCCAATAAAAACTTTTTATTCTGCTTGAAGGAAAAATTATTCCGGCTTGTTCTGGATTGAGGAAATCCTAATAAAAAGCGACGAAAAAGAGTAACGTCTATTTTTATCGTGCTGATCCAAAGTTTCGATGCGATATCGCGTGGATTTGAATGTAATAATTCGGTTCGAAGGTAAAATGCAATAGGAAGATGCTAGTCTTTAGATTCGTAGTCGCCTGCTAACCCACTGGCAGACCGTTTGATCTCGTCTTGACACTCGTCGTAAGGTCGAAACACTTAATATCTCTTCGTACCAGATGGAATAACTATGAAGGTGTTTGTCGTGGACTTTTCGAACGATGGATTGACCGAGATATATCTAGCTTATAACAATTGTTTCAATAAATTTTCTTCGTTTCTTTAAAGTATTCGAAACCTTACGGTACTCTTCGATTAATTTTTAATTGACATACATACTTATTAATTACCAAAAGGAATATTGAGACAAACGGTGTTAGAATATGATCAACTAAGCCGTGAGATGTAACACTAGAATAATTCCTTGTAATAGGACACCACCACACCCAGTCTCGCAGCTTGATTAACACTCGTTCCTCGACACTAATGTAAGATGCAGTTTACGTTCCTCGTAATTATTATTATCGAACGACGAACTACCAGGAAGTTCGTACTTTAACTCCGCTGCTGTTTATTCTAATCGTCGTTTGCCGAAGCTCGTCGCACAGACGAGGGAGGACTAATGCGATGATCAGATTTACTATTAAGTATCGCTGCCTAATTTCCTGATAATAATTTGACCACCTTATATATTAATTACTGCTGTCTTTCGCTGTTCCAGATGCAGTCGATTCTTTATCACAACAGCAGCGGGGCGCAAGCATTCACCGGAAACCTGAAGAAAAAAGAAGTCCATCGTGCTATTACGTTGCATCCTGTTAAAAGCCCGCCACACATGTACAGGCTGCACAATTACATGAGGGTTGGTATCGTCTCTCGTAACGCTACCTGCGCGTATCGTTTCATCGGCTCGTGTGCGAAGGATTCTGTTTCCGTTTTTTCCAGGCTCTCCAGATACAAAATCTGCAGCAGGAGAGATTGAACCTTCACAGGGATATCTACGCTATGGCCAAGCAATTGGAGATGAGCGTGGAAAATTTAAGAAATTTCGAGATAGCCAAAGGTGTTCCTCTGTTTCCTGTGAATCCTTACTCGAAAGAATATCCAGGCGACACGGAGATATTAGGTAAAGCGAATCGTAGTTGACAATGAAAGACGGGATCGTGCGGTATGCTCGGAACGAACGCATGTAGGTGTTTAAATGATTCAATGACGTTTGACAGACATTTCTTTCGCGTTATGTTAACTGCGATGGTTGCTCAACACATTAACTGCCAGCAAATGTCCACATCAATGATCGAGCATATTACAGCGCTAAGTAGCGAGGATACCTTCGCTTTTCAAATTGAAACACTCGGTTTGCCCTCTATTTTCCGACAAAATTTAAGACATCGGTCGTGGTTGACCCGTGTGACAGTTATCGAGTTAATCTGACGACCTTGTCAGAAGATCTTGAACCACGCGCGAGGCGAGCGACGAGCTGATTTCAAGAACAACCACCGTTTCCCTGGATGTGCGTTATTAATAGAACCATTTAGGCTGATTAGTTGGTGCGAATTGATCGCCATGGCGATGATGGAACGAGTCCCGACACGATTCGTTTGAGCCCATCAAACGGAACGATCAGGACTTCGATCATCGTTCCACTCATTTCCATTTTCTGCCCTGACAGAGACATTTCGCGCCTACGTGTTCTGATTTTACATCCGCTGGCTAAAAGTGACGCGAATCACTGCTATTGTCGTTTACAGCTTCCTCTTTCTGTTCAGGTGTTCCGGCAGGACTTCGTTCGTTCAAGCCAACGACCGCCGACGAGGTGATCCCTTGGGATTTTCTTTCGAGGTCCGAGTACAGTTTAGCCGATTCAAATCCGAGGAGAAGAATTCACAGTGACATTAAAGAAGGCCTCGAGGACATCACCAGGGAAGTGATGGCTTCGATAAATGCTTGCTCACGACAACGCGGCAGAGTCGTCGAGGAAAGGTCAACCCTATACGGATATAGAAGAGTGGATTCTTATGGTGCCGACACGATACTGGATCTTTTGTTGGTCTACCGGAAGTACAGAGGTAGAAAGGTCACTTTACCCGTTAGAAGACACGTGTATCTTCATCAACATTTCACAGGTACTCTCCATCTGCAAAGCCTCTCCCTTTTTCTTCTTTTATATGTAATCAAAATTATGACATCTATTTTTCACACAGGACTGGAAATACGAGAAACGGTGAACGGGGAGGAAGTTGACGAGTCACGAAGAAAGCAACGAAACGACAAATCCTTGCAAAGTATATTCAGTGGTGGCTTCCTGAACCTGAATTTCAACTTCGAAGAAGAAGATCCTGTAAACGGCAAGGTTATCCATTTTATTCTACCTCTGTCAGGGAGATACGAGGTTTTCCAAAGGTTCCTACAAAACTACGAAGAGATCTGCTTGACGAGTGGTCAGAAGACCACTCTGTTCGTGGTTCTGTATCAACACAAGACCGAGAACTCGTTTAATCGAACGATAGATCTGATCGAACAAATGAGATACAAGTATCGTAGTGCCAGTATTGATGTTATACCCATCTCTGGCACATTCTCCAGAGCGAAGGCTCTGAATTTCGGTGTCTCGAGATTGAAGAACGACGATTTGATGCTCTTCATCGATGTCGATATCGTGTTCAACGAAGCAGCGCTTTATAGAATACGGGCGAACACTATTTTCGGTAAGCAAGTGTATTTCCCGGTTGTGTTCAGTCAGTACGATCCAAAGATCGTCTACAGACAAGAGAAAACACGACAGGATACGTTTTCGGTGAACGAAGTGACCGGTTATTGGAGACAATTCGGATTTGGTATCGTTTCCTTGTACAAACAGGAGTATAAAACCGTGGGTGGTTTTGATCTGTCCATTCAAGGATGGGGTAAAGAGGATGTGGATTTCTTCGAGAAATTGATCAGATCTAATATCAAAATCTTTAGAGCAGCAGATAAGGATCTGATCCATGTTTATCATGATATAGAGTGCAGCAAAGATCTCTCTGGAACGCAGTTCTCCATGTGTATGGGGACCAAAGCTGACACTTATGGAGGTGTAGAGACTCTGGCTGAAATTATTTACCAAAATCCAGATATATTGCAATTTGCCAAAGCTAGGAGAGCGAACCTGACTAACGCAGCCGGTTGAATGGTAATACGAGGCTGGTAACGATTATCTCTTGGTTGTTATACCCATAAATAAAAATAAGGAAACTTTTTATTGAAAACTCAGAGGAGGTTGAAAATTGAAGTATAATTAAGCAGAAGTAGACAATTGGTATTTGTAGTAAAAATAGGCAATATGCACTTTGCCGGTTAACGTGTCCACAATTCGCTTCCATTGTATACATGTTCCAATTCATGAAAGAAATCAATATTTACGACCAGGTGTTTATAAATTTGGACAATTTGTCGGCTTATGGGTGAAAGCGTAATGAGATACATAATAAGAAAGAAAAGGAGATATACAGGGTCATAACTCCGTTATTAGTGCATTGACGGAAAAATGGTAAAGGAAAAAGATAAATTGTTCTCAGAGCTCTAAATGTGTAGGCCCTTAGATTTCTGTAAATGTTAACAGTGCACGTGTAATTAACAATTTCATCATTTCTTTAAATGGAAATGCATATTTTTGTTTATACAGATCGATTCCCCTGTTAATTCTGGGTGAAAAAGTATGCATATACTATGGTACGAAAATGAGTAGTTTTCGAGATATTCACGAAAGACGGTTTTATATTTACAACTTTAAATAGCTCTCTTTCCTGTAATTTTTGTCTCTCAACTCTCTCTCCGGGATCTTCTTACTTCTCTCTTTTCACCCTTGATTTCTACTTTTTTTTTTTTTTTTTTTTTTTTAGCCAGCGGGTGGCGTTGGTCATAGCTCGCCTTAGGCGAAGCTTGGTGGGGGTGGTGCCGTTGGTAGGGAGGAGCCTGCTGGGCTGTGTTTTCCTGGTTTAGATTTAAAAAATTTTGCGGCCCACAAATTTGGTGCTCTTGGAACCATTTATCTTGCTGCTTTACCATTTTCCCGTCAATGCACTAATAACGGAGTATACCCCTATATATCTCCTTTTCTTTCTTATTATGTATCTCATTGCAAATTCTGTACTTCATTACATTAAACAGCGTTCGGTTCCCCTGTAGTATTACCTTATCATTGAAAGGGTTCAAGAAGGTACTGATAGCGATTAGCGAACCAATCATTGTGCGCATTCTGCGTACGGGTCTACTAGTAATTTGTAAATAGTCGGTGTAATTATGCTTTCTTCGACACAGAAATCTGTGCTGGAATGGTATTTAAAATCGAACTCACCAAAGTCTTTGCCGGTCTAAGAATTAATTAAACGTGATCATCAATTACCATCGAGTGTAAGCCCGAGATTTAAGTGAAACCATATTCGATGAAACGAACATTCAATTTTTAGATTCGTCCGTGTTAGAGATTATTTTATCTACGTATGAATATATTACGTTAAAAATAGCGGGGGAATGTTTGTATATTTTCGATTGATACGCGGAGTATTAATTACGTGGGTGTGTCTCTTTGTTCCTTTATGTATTTGCTTTTTAGTAGAAAAGAAAAATCACTAAGCCATTTTATACAATTGTATAATACTCTGTTTATTGATTCAGAAATTTTGGCATTATTTACCTTCTTGGTCTGGAATAACGTGTCAAATATAGATTTTATTTTTGCCAGAAGAACATAGTGGTATTTCTTTTTTATATAAATTTGTTTTTTTTTATATAAATTTTTTATATAAATTTCGTCACTTCAAAAATGAATATGCGAATAGAATAATAGTCTGAGAAAGGAAAAAGTGAATGAATAACTTAAGACATCAATACTCCTCGAAAACCTTAGTGTTATATTATGCAAGGTATTCCATATTAATGTATCGTCCTTTTTTTTACGTAAATATATTCTTTGGAATATTCTGCAAAGATTTCAATACCTTTGTCCCCAGAATATTTAAAAGAACTGGTAAGAAAGAAAATGCAATTTTTAATTTGTAAGTGAAATTTTTGAAAATATGATTAAAATGGGGTACCTTGTATACGAATGATTTCTGTAAGTACATGTGATATTATCGTGCCTTGTATAGACTTTTAATTGTGAATTTTACGTACTGCCTACTTTATCGCATTTGTACCTATACGCGGATCAATTGTAAGAAAAATCTAGCGATGCAAGTCGCACAACTTGCATAATCATTTATGCAATTCGTTTGCCAAGATGCTTCGACATTTTCATCGGATTCCGAATAAAATTTCTCTATTAAATAATCACGTTGCATGAATGGTTGTTCCTCGATGAAAATTCCATCCCTTCGGCCATGTTCTTGAAACATTAGACTTTTCGTCTTTCCCTGGGTTCATCAATATATTCAACATCGTTTCCTCATTCAGGAAAATCATTTAAGATATAGCCGACATTTTTTGTCGTTAGAAAGTGTCTTCAACTTATAAGGTTCCCCTCAAGGTCTGTTTAAGGATCGAACATGTCGAAACTCTCCAATTAGTTGTAGATTGCAATTAACCGATATCCTTCTGTGAATCTTTCCTTAAATTATTCATTTTTCCCTACCTTTATCGTGAAGATACTTTAAAAATCTGTGAACACATTTTGCACACATCATTTTAAGAAGGAAATGGTGGATTCCTGATTCATTGTTTACACTGAAGAAGAACAATTATAAATTCTCCAACGTCGCGTTACCACGTTATTATCAATCGAATCAAAATTAAAATACGCGTATCTAAGTGAAGATATCAGTGACGTTAATTGAATTTAATTTAATTGTACACTCGGTAGATAAAGATTACTTAAGCAACAGTAAAAAAAGGGATAAGCTCAATAACACGTTAACCTTTAACAGGCGACGTAGAAATCACGATGCATTTATTTTGTATACAAATTTTCGCGGAACATTTTAAATTTTATTTGAACAGAATTAAATTTTTACGTTAAAATTGGTCGAGAAATTTATACAATACCCATTTCTATAAAAATCAGTCAATAATTTGATATGCCAGAATAAAAATCTGCATTTAAAACGTCAAAATCTTTCCTCCTCCAAGCAATTTAATTTCAAGGCAACTCCGGCGCTTTCCTATCAGCTTTTGTTAATCGAATCAAAAATCAGTGTTTTTTCTGAAGATACCGTGGAACGAGCTCGTATATAAAGCTACGTCGCGAACTAACAATAAGCAGAATCCGTGGGAAAAAGAAACGCGCCCGACGGGAAACTGAGAAACGGAACAAAGAAGGCGAATCGTCAGGCGACTTATCCGGTCAGACGACGTTTAGGAAATTACAATTTATCGCTCCAAGCTCAAGGTTGTTGCCTATCGCTTGGTAGCAGTGCGACATACGGCAGAACCGTTGAAGCACATCGTCGCCATATTCAAACGTGAATCCTCGACGCAGTTGCGGTGCAATAGTGTCGAAAGATCGTTTGATCGTATCGGTTCTAACGGCGGCCCACGCCTGTCGAGGCACAAATGAAGGGAACGACGAAATCCTGCTTAATGCTGTCATTGTTGACAGTGTTGGCTATTAATCAACTAGAAGCGAAGATTCTGACAGAGTGCGAAGCTGTGCAGGAGCTGGAACGGGCAAAGATTCCTAGGAGCCTGATCAGTAATTGGGTCTGTCTGATGCAAAGCGAGAGCAAATTAAATACGGGTCTAATCACCGGCCCAAAGACAGCCTCTAGCTACAATTTCGGAGTATTCCAAATCAGCAGCCTGAAATGGTGCTCCAGAGGACACACCGGAGGTATCTGTAACAAACGCTGCGAGGATTTCGCGAACGATGACATCCAGGATGACATTACTTGCGCCCTGAAGATCCAGCAGACGGAGGGATTCAAGGTTTGGGATGGTTGGATGAAGAAGTGTAAGAACAAACCGTTACCGAACATCGGAAAATGTCTGAAGCTGTAAACAATCATTCGTGGAAGAATTTCAGAAGGATAAGGATGATTGTTACATCATCGCTGGACGATTACTGAACTTTTTGGTGATGGCTTTGTTATGATTATACGCATATTTTGTATGATTTTTATGGCTGCACGTTATTATTATTCATCAATGAAATTGTTCATTAATTGATACAATGAAATGTTATAATGACTCTAGTTGGATTATAATGAGCGAGTTAAAGGTCGCGTATACTATGTGTGTGTATATAATCTAATAGATAGTTCAGTGATAACTATTTGATAAGCTTTTATACATCTATTTTTTTATGTATATACAGATGAAATATAAGTCCGTTCTAATCCGTGAACCCAGGTCTGTTACTTTATCCGCTTGAAATAATTAAATGTCAATTATTTCTTCGTTAGAATGATAACTGTTTTAATTATGAATAGATGTCTGATAACATCCGCTACGTAAACATTCTGTAATTTAATCGTACCAAGTGGTACGGATAATTATTACGAGCTGGAATATTTTTATCAGGGGATTCTTAGAACACAATGTGATCAGATAACGTTGTACATCCAGTTTCCAGAAATTCGTGTGGCAAATTTTATCGGTTGTTGTTATGTAATATTCAATGCAGAATCGAATACAATTGAGAATCAAAACGATAGAAAACAATAGAAACTATTTGTTACGTACTGTGGTTTTTTAAGAGAAATTTACTGTTATTGTAATTTAATTCGTTCAATCGTTGAATGAACCGCAAATATCCTTTGGTATTCATTGTATTCCACCGGTGGACAGTGTTTGCGCAAGAATCGGGAGGATATTTCTTTAATATGAATATAAATCGGTTGGAATTAGGCCAATAATGATGCAAGAAATCGCGGTGATCTTAAACGCGTCGCTCCACTTGGCACACCGGATCGGTAAACACCGAACACAAAAATGGTTTAGAAATTCCTACTGTTAGAATTACAAAACTAGCCGTGACAGGACTACGCGAATTTCTTCCCGATTTCATTTTCTGCCAGGAGAAAGGATTCGCGATATCGAATGTTTCAAAAATCATTTTTATTCCAGACAGAGTCAAACTATCGACACCTGACCGATGCGATGATGCAAACATCGTCGAAGATAAATCAAGAAAATGTTTAATCTAGCATCGAATGTTAACCTCTTTAACCCTTGATAAATCAATGACAAAAAAATTGCTTACTTAAAAAGTGCGAAGGATACAAGGTTAAAACAAAGGCTAATGTTTGTATATTAATTTCGTTTATTATCTGTAGGATGGATTGATATACAAAGAATCGTAACACAATTATTTACAGAATCGAGTCACGTAGGCAGTAACAAAAAATGTTGGAAAATAATCTACAGGAGTCAAGGAGGTTTACCCAAAGCGATTAGTTTTTACACGAAATTAAAATAGTCGAGGCCACGGGCCACAAAAATTGTTGTTACATAAGGTGGGTTTGTCGATATATCAAGCACACGCGGTTATCAAAACGCGGGTCCAGTTTGTATGTTTCTCACGCGATAAGAAATGACGAAAAACTTTCTTGAACGATCGATTCGCTCGGCTTTCCGCGTTTCTCTTCGAGATCGATCGCGATCGAAGGAAAAGCCATAATCGATGGTGTAAACGATTGCGCAAACGAATCCATCGACTTCCAGCAATAAAATCTCAAACACTAACGATAGTGTGTGTGGCTTTTAGAAAATTGAAATTGGCCCTTGGATTTTCATCGGATTTACTATCGATCGCAGAGAAATCGGATCGTTTCTTATAAAACACCCGTTAGGATTTCAATCAGAGTGATGCGTCAATGTACGACCGCCTTTCTCGGCAAGCATCGCCAATTACTGACAGAGGTGGTGTACCTGGCTAGTCTGATGAATGCACGTAGGTGCACGTAAGCGCATTTTACCATAGAACAGTGAGTGTGCCTGCACCTTTCACTAGCGGAAGTGAACAACTGAGACAAACGCGTGAGAGCGACCCGGGTCATCGTTGCTTAGCTCTTCTCTTATGGGCGGTGTTTCTTCCTATCAGAGATCGACCTATGTTGCACCGTGATCGAGTGTGATCGATTGCAGACCATCTAGCCGTGTAATCACGGCTAATTACCGATCCTCTGCTAGCGTGTCTTTCGTTTATCTTTGAGTTTCTTAGAATCTTCAACGACGTTCGCAAGAAAATTAATGTTCGATTTCAAGCCTCTTCGTGAATTACAGGAATTTTTGATCATCACTTTAATTAATGCGTTATTACTGAATGAAAACACATGTGGCAGTTTCATGATCTTATGTAATACCAGCTTCTGGTAGTTGTCGATCATTGTAAATGGACCAATATGGATGCGATCATTTTAGAATCTGAATGTAAAGTTCCTGCCCTTTTCGAAGCCATTTCCAACGATTTATTACGATTTCAGTGAATCTTTGGATATCTTCCAGTCGCGTAACCGTGGAAACTATAAATCAAACTATAAATCATACACATAACGCA
Organism: Osmia lignaria lignaria; assembly: GCF_051020975.1. NCBI lineage: Eukaryota > Metazoa > Arthropoda > Insecta > Hymenoptera > Megachilidae > Osmia > Osmia lignaria. The sequence continues at coordinate 7,942,493 of NC_135035.1, forward strand.
TTTACACGTCAGATGTAATACGTAAACCCAGCCTGTGCATGTCACATTTCTCACTGAATTACTGTTGAACAACAGTACGCGTTTAATGAATATTAACAGGCCTTTTGTTGGACGCTAATACTGAATGGAACACCTTCGTTCACAAACGATTGAATCTTTCTAATCGAAACATTTATTTATAAACCCTTTGTGTAATAGTCTTCTTACTTCTACCCAATGATCTCTGTAAATCTTGATCGATCGATCGATGGATCCGTTTATCTGAATCAGACACTTTTCGACGGTTCGCACGGAACCTCAGGGTCGATTCTCAGGATGTCTGGTGTTCCTTACAGGAAGAAGGAAGCGCGCTGATCGATCTCGGAATAAACGAGCCCGAGTAACGGTGCCTGGATGAGCGTGCCGGTGAAACTCGACCGTAGTTTAACTTCAAAGGTCGCTGCTGGTTGCTTCTTCGAAGAAAGCGATCCGATGGAGAACGAAGCAGATCCATGAAATTGCATCGGTTCAGGTGAATCAGTTTTTTTTTTTTCGTAATTATTCGAGATCTTAGACGTCGCATTTCCTCTTCGTTAAGGCTCGAAAACAATCGTACAGTCTCCAGTTTATTCGTTCTTGCTCGCAACTCATTAATTAGAAATTGCTTACCGAGAAGTTTGGTAATGATCGTACGCTTATGTAATGACTTTTACGTAAAAAAAAAAAAAGAAGCGATCTCGATGAAAATTACAGCGGTGGGCACAGAGGATGGCAGAGGAAACGATTTAACGGACGTTACACGCCGCGCAAAATAAGCGTTTGGTGGCGGAAAGGAAAGCGGAGAGATTAAAACGGTGCCAAGCTGATTAGAAAGAAGCGAAAGGAACGAGACGACAAAACTCTCGCAAAATAGACGGTATCGTACTGTGCTTAACACCTTGACTTGCCGCAAGAACTATAATGAATTGCTTAAATTCGCGAAACAGTGTCAAAAACATCATGGTTTTCGCGATATCCTCGTTAAAATGTCAAGGGTTTTACGATGCAGGATAAAACTCTCGAATTAATTAGTCGCATTCCTTCCTAAATATGATATCTCCAATTTTATGTACCTGCTAGGAATAGTAAGAATGATTATAATCGAACACTAAGTTCAATTTTATGATAGAAATAAATAGCCTGTGGATCTAATGACTTCTAATAATCCTACATTTTATTGATCAGAGAGGACTACCAGTTTTCACAATAATAGATAGAAAATGATCAAGAGGTAATGAAAAATGCCACTGCTAAATAGAAAAACTAACAATAAATTTAATTTTATGATAGAAACGAATAGCCGATCACTGTTACGTTGTCGAGTGACCGTTCAATCACCGAGCACCGAAGACTACCCGTTTGCGCAATGAGAGATCCAACGTCTGTACGTCGACATTCTCTAAATTTCTTCTTAATTTCTTTAACTACAATGACGTCAATTGCGCGTGTACTTACGTAACGCAAAAGCATCTGATTTCATTTACCAACAAAACGAGGAAAGTCTACCGTGAAGAAAGCGAAATCGTAGCTCGCTTAATTATTGTAACTCGTCTGATGATCGAATAAAAGAAGATACAAAAAAAAGTGAAAGAAACTGACGATGTTGTACCAGTATTACTAACTAAAAGCAGTTGTGAAGGGTGTTCAGAAAATAAAAATAAATAGTCTCTGTGTTTTATTCCGACCCGTCTTCGTCCGGTATAAAAGCAACCGGAAGCGTTTCTCCAGTTTTCACATACCACAGTGATAATTACGTACATGGGAAGATGCTCGTGACGCTCTTCTAGGACGTCTGGCTGTAATTTTCAGACTTCCAGGGTAAATACAACGCTATCATCTGGTATTAGAGTACTTTTTTTTAAAATCCGGGTCAGTTGCGACCCAGACCTACAATGGTACATCGGCTAAAATAATGTAAGTTCGTATCGTTAAAATGTATGCCGTACATTGGCCTTCCGCGAGGTACTTCTGCAACAGGGACAAGAAACGTTTCGTCCTTATTACTTCGATAAACATCATACGATGTAACAGTCGAGATACGTCAGTAAGAAACTCTCATTAACGTTACCGCGAGTTTTCAACCGGGATCTGCTCTCGCAACAATACTACCCTGTATGTACCAATTTCTCTGCGATGAGATCACTTTTGTACCGTGTCCCACCGTCTCTGATTAATAAGGAATCAGATTCGTTATCCGGCACTTTCATCATTGATTTTCATCGACGCGGTGGATGAAAGTGTGAGATTTAATTTAAGAGAAAGATAGATTCACTTTGATCAGTAAAATTCTGAAAATTAAACGAAGAATCTCAATCTTCCTCTGTTATACGAAGAATTAGATTTCAACGATCATCATCGAACAGTCTTCAAAGGATTAAACGTCAGATCACACGATTTATACTGCAACTGGTATGGTGTTTAGCTGTCGACGGGAAGGGAAGCATCCTCTCTTGTGCAACAGCTAAACGCAGGCTTGCTCCGTTTCCCGTAAGCAATTTTGCGTAATCGTACTACCTGCTTCAGTAACCTGCACATCGCTAACGAGTATACACTCCGTTCTACCATCTTTCTTTCTTTCACTTCTCGCTATCTTAAAATTCAGCAGGAAGACGTTACACATAAATTCGGAGAAAGAAAAATCAAACTGGTCGATCGTTTATAACAGCGCGTATTTCCCGTGTATTCTGTAATGCAAATTGTATTACGGAAAGATTCCTGAAGACTCGTATAAATCTCTCGGCAGACGTTCAGTTGAAATGTATTCATGAATTTGATAGGGTATCGTTGTAAATTTACGAAACGTCCACAGAAGCGTCTACTGCAGTTCCTCATAGAGGAATATTATTCAACAGAGGTGTATGACAAACATTTACGTCGCTCAAACATTCCCATTAGCGTGCTAATGTCCTTTGGTCTACTCACTTTACACACTATTGTATGCATAGTTAAACGACTTGAACAATCCGCAGACACGAGCTGCCTAATGATTACTAACGATTCGGTAATGATCGCCGAACTCCCTTGAATAGAATCGGAGATGTTACTTCCGTCGCGATGTTGTTCAAAATTTCTTCAGAATCCTCCTACGAAAATATTTTTCCCTTCGCCTTTCACTTGAAAGCTCAGCCTTTCACCTGGTGGCATCACATACGGTTTCGTTACGGGGTTAGATACTTTTTTTTTTGTCGGATTACTTGGTGATCCGTACGCGCTGCATCGAAGAGATATCGGGTAAAATGATTACGAGAGTTCGATCTCATGAAAATGTATGCCGGCAACATTCTTGTACGTAGCGTGGGCATAAAAAAAAACCGTCTGCGATTATGTAACCGAAAAATTTACCTTTTTTACATTTTTGAGTCTTAAATGGCTAGTCAAACAGTGGATACTTTCTTTTTTTCAGAATTTTGAATGCAGACATCTCGAAGAAGAAAAGAATCGTGAAAGTTTTTCACGTAATCGAGCCTCGTTTAGTTTAACTTCACGAATCTTTCTTAATTGCTTCGGTAAATTCCTAATCAAAACTGTTTAATTACTCGAGAGACACTATTGTCTTATAAATGAAATGAAAGTTAGAACGCAAAGCTGGCGATTTATCGTAGCATAAAATCAAAATTATGAAAAATTCATTTTTTCATTTAAATAAATAATTATAGAGAGATACGAATGGTGCACGTGCACTTAAAGGGTACAAAATGAATAAAAGATAAGCGTCCGTTTTTAGATAACCAAGGTTTCCCGAGATCGGTTGAATCGAAGCGACTGGTCGAGATGGAAGAAAAAACGGCACGAACTAAACAACATCGAAGAGGAAGAAGACCATTCGAGAGAAGCTCCAGCAGCCGAGCGAAAGTCAAGCCCCAGGCCCATGGATTCCCCTCCTTCATTTACGACCCTGCAACATTACTATCCGAGAAACTCGGATACAAGTAAGTACCTACACATCGAGACGTGCCTTCAGGGCTCGGGAATATTACACGAGTCATCGAGATCGAGCAATCTCGATTAAGGAAATCGAAATTTTTACAGGAGCCTCGTTGGACGCTGCTAATCTATGTTCAACGTAATGACTGTCGCGGAGGTCATCGGTGACTGGCGCCACCAATTTAATGCAAAATGATTGGAGAAAACTTGGAATCTCAATAATAATTCTAACAACTTTTAATCCAGAGTTTTCAACACATGTATTTAATTGTTTCCACTATTGAAATTTACAATAGTTTTCGCACGAATGCCATGAAAAATATTTTGCCTCGATTCAAAGGGTAATCTTAAGACGAGAAGCGAGATGCAACCTCGCTCCACCTTCGCATTTGCTTTCTCTCGTTCGATTCGTTTCAATATGAGTACAGAGATAAATTGTTGGACGACAAACGGTGGCACGATGCGCCATACATTACAGGGGTCTGTCATTATCATTAATCCTTCCAAAGATTTAACGTCTGTCGCCTGAGCATCGATATTTCAATATTCCAAACGAACATGTTTGTTTCGTCAAAGGAAATAACTCACGGGGACATCTCAGAATATTTGAACGAAAGTGAGTCGAAAAATTTCACTTCCACTGTAAATGATCATCCTAACAACAATCAGCTATCTTTGTGATCGAAATACAACCCTGAATCATTCTAACACTGTCGTTTAATAACACTGTAACTTTTACACAGACAATCGACTCCTAATTAAAATTCTAATAAATTCTTATTTCCTTTTTTCCAGCAGCAGACGACACCACGGTACTAGTGCTCCGTGTAGACGCGAGAAAATGCTTCGCAGCGACGACTGACCATCGCGGACACGCGAGCGGAGAACGCGGGAATCCGACCGGAAACGGGGCGAACAGAAGAAAGGAAAGAAGCCGCAGGATGACAGGAACGGTGGATCGGAGCGTGTCGGGAAGTGGGTCGAGAGTTCACGAGACGGATAATTAAATTCTATGTCGAAGAAAGCGTTTTCCTTCTCGTTTCGTCATCATCGTCGATGGATCAGGATGGACAGCGTCCGATATCGTCTCATACTTTTATTCTTCTTGTGTAGGATGAACACGATGATGATGTCTGCAGAAATGATTACTAGTGATGGGATCGAATTATGATAATTTTTATTTTATTTATTAAATATAGCTAAGTTATCATATTAAGTTTATTAATTCTATCGGTTATTCTTTTTTTTTTTTAATTAAAGAGGGTTTAGTTAATTAATGTTCAAAACTACTTGTGAACCACTTAAGCCCATCGCTAATGATTACGCTTGGAAATGCAAGGAAGCTCTCCCGCGAGGATGATACAACGTTCGACCGCGTACTTTTCTTCCTGATACTCTCTACCCTCCGAAGAGCAGGGATCAACTCTACCGGGTGGCTCAACGACATTTTTTACGCGGGTTAATTAACTTTTATTTATAACGCCAGTTGCTTAACGACGTGTTGCGTAAAACGGGTACAGAGAAGCGCTGCAACTTTGATGATCGTCTGTTAATCAACAGGTGTTTGATAAGTTGGATAGATTAGATCGTTCATGGATCAATCGTGACACGTCAAAGATAGAATCCTGGATGCGTAAAGTGAGAATGAAACACCACTACTTTCTGCGTTCTAAAAACCGAACGAGTTGAACAAGAATATGCGGGAATTGATTATTCGGTCCCTGTGTTATACGCACGAATGGTCTTATTAAAATGAATTTGTGAACAGGAGAAATTTTATTCCCGCAAAAAAGGATCTTTTTTGCATTCCTCTTAATTCGTTTTACAGTAAAGTACAGAACTAAGTAGGTTAAATGCTTGAAATAAAAAATAAGGATCTTCCTCGTGGTCTGTTTGTAATGTTAGGTAGACGTTTCTACGTGCCTCGCGAGGGGGTCGCGAGCGGAATATTAATGATAGAAATTTTAACAAGATTTGGAAGAGTACTTGATAAACAGCGTACGATCGATATCAAGTTTCAAGTAACCAAGCGTAATGACTCTTACGACAGAACCTCTTTGATGACGAGGCGATGCTTCTTGGTGAACAAACTTGTCGCAATAGATTTGCATATTTTCTATTCGATCGACGAAACTTCTAATCATTTCCAAATCTTCCAATTTAAACAAACATTATATTTCTTCCTCTTTATTGCGCCATGTTATTACTAGGAAAACCGGGCCAAGATCGAATCCAAACGATCGAAATCGACCAAAAAGTGAAATCGTGGAATACCTGTAGGCAGGATGAGGAACGAAGCGTAGAAAAGTCTAGGTCTAGGACGCAACTTGATATCCGTTAGGCTACCTGCTCGAGAAAGGGACGTTTCACAACTGTTGATCGGCCAAATTCGGGTAATCATCAGGGCAGAAGGTCGAGGATCGTCGAAGACGAGGATGAAATTGATGTAACTTACAACGGGGTGAGAGAGACGCGAATACAATTGAAAGGACAGAAGAGCGGAGGAGAAAGAGGAGGGAGAAGGAGAATCGTCTCACAGCTGAATTACTCTCACTCGAGAGGCCCCCGTCTCTTCTTCGTGGGGGCCACAAGTATCCCCCTGCTTCTCGTGGGGTATAAAGGACCCTGGTCTACCTTGCAGAGTCACAGAACTCTGAGCGGCATCGCAGAAGCCGACATGAATCATCTGCTCGTGGTAAGCACGCTGTATTCTCTTAAAGATTACCTTGATTAAGCTGAGAGAAAGAAATTGAGAGAATGTGTGCCCGTGTATGAAAGAGGGAGATCGTGAAAACAAGTGTAGACGTTTTCGAAGTGAGATCTACGGGATGTTCCAAGTGACCGGTGTCCTCGATTTCGTTAAACACGTGTCTCTATCAATTTTCTAGCCGGAAACTCAATTGGGATTACGTTTCGCATCACACGTCGTTTCCATTATATTAATTTCCGAGTTTTCCCAGTTAACTCGACCGGCCACTTTCCCTGCTGACCGTGGCTTTTCTTTAACTTCAACCACGCTTCGATGATCGTGACTGTTTCAATTCCTCTATTTTTTTCGGGTCAGCTTATCCGAATCGTTCCCTTCGGGCAAGACTTTCTATCAGGAATTCTCTGTTTCACTTTCGAACATTAATAATCTTGCTCGAGTCGACGAGAACGGTGGTAACCGATCTAATTGGATGTCTCTTTTTTCTATTTCAGTGTATAATACTCGGCTTGGCTGGGTTCGCCTTGGCCGAACCACCAATTTCCTCCGGATACAGCTACAGCAGGCCATCCGGCGGAGGAGGCGGTTATTCCCATGGCGGAGGTGGCGGAGGTGGCGGATACTCGTTAGGAGGTGGAGGTGGAGGTGGTGGATACACCGCCGTATCCACTGGCTACCAAACCAGCGAGGGTGCCTCCGTCGATGGAGCTCTCCTCGAACAGATCCGTCAGATCCTGTTGAAGGAGGAACTGCAAGCCCAACAGACCGGTGGATTCGGAGGCGGTGGTTACGCCCCTAGCTCCAGCTACGGTGCCCCATCGAGCCAGTACGGTGTACCAAGCTCCAGCTATGGTGTACCGAGCTACCAGACCCGCGTGGTGGGCGTCGATCTCGAAGGAATCAGACAAGCCATCCAAGTAGCGCAATTCAACCAAGTGAGCCATGGGGCTGGTGGTTATCCAAGCTCGTCCTACGGGGCACCAAGTTCATCCTACGGGGCACCGAGCAGACCCAGCAGTAGCTACGGTGCGCCGTTCTAAACGGTCATCGAACTTCAACGGATTGGATGATGGGAGAGCGAGAGAGGGAGAGAAAGAGAGAGAGCGAGTGAAGACACCAGTCGACCAGAGAAACGATGATCTTTCGAGCTAAAATTTTTAACGAACTCGTGATTACACTTGGTCCAGGGAAAACCGGGACGAATGGCGGGAGATCAGAGAACTCGTTTCGAAACCTAGTTCTTCCAAGTGACATGCATTTTACCTCCAACTCGCTCGGAAGGTCGTCGTACAAAAGGCAGATCGTTGAGAAGGATTCGTACCCAAAGCTGAATGTCCCCCCCAACCCCCCCACTGTTCGTAATCGACAAAGGTCCCTCACTGACGAAGGTCATCAGGACGGGTCAAGATTCTTAAGGATGGAAGAGATCAAGGATGTACGTACACGCAGGAACATCGGGCAAGGATTCCAAGGCTCCTGTTTCGTTGAAATCAAATCGTCGTCGTTTCAACGAGCCACGATCCTCGAAGGAATCGCGAGAGTGTACGAAAGGTAACCAGCTCTAAACCACTGTCTCGTTGGAGAATAAAGGTCGTCGCTTCAACGGGTCAGGGCTCTGGAGTGGAATCGAAGAACGTCGAAATCGAATCGGTCAGCTTAACGATCTGAGCGTCGACCGGGTGTCAGATTCTATCGTACCAAAATCATTGCGTCGTCGCCGTGGTCGGATCCGCGATGGATCTATACGTATCAAGTGATAATAATTAAACCAAGCCGAGAAAATAAGTACGGTAAAAGATGGATCTCATAGAGATTCGACCTAACTATTCTATTCGCAAGACTCCGTGAACGAAAGCCGTGGATTCCGGAGCCGAAGCCGAAGCCGTGATCGGCGCTAGAACGCGCCTTGTAAATACAATTAACACACGCTTTCCACAGCGTCCGCTGCGTCGTTCGATCGTACGAGGAGGAACTGACGCGTGCATGAAAATTGAAGAAAACCAATCTGGCTAATGGAACATCCAAAGGAGCATCGAAACAAGCAGTATCAAAGTGGACCGGGTACCATTGACGAGGAACGGAGCGGGCGCTGACGCGTACCACATACGTACACAACACGAATACACTCTATTTTTTTATATGTTTTAAACGCTACTCCTTAACCACGCATACTTCTTTTTTTTATACTTGTATAAAGGCTTTTTTGTAGTAAAAAATAAAAAAAAACGTCGCCACCGTTGAAACGCCAAGAATCATCTTTCTCGTGCCACAACAGTCGAGATGCAAAGCATTCTCTTCCTCATCCATAATTTCTCTTCTCTTCATCGATCTTTCACCTATCCGAATGTATCCGTGATTGACCCGAGGTCCCAACCCTCAGGTGCTGTCTAATACTCTCGTATTCTTTCTTTTTTTTTTTTCTACTTCCTCCTTCGAAGACGAAGATCAAATCTTTTTCTCTTTTAGCGACGAACACTCGCCTTTCTCCTTTCACTGCACGCGGATCCCCCAGGGCTACGAGCTTCCCCAGCTGGACATGACGTAAATTCTCACGAGCAACAGATGCTCCCAGAGCGGACCGAAGCAGCCTGACGGCCACCGGTCAGAGATTCGAAAGTGGTTTTCAGTTCTCCTCGGACACGTTTCTTTTCTGATCGCATGAAAACGGTGGGTCGAGGAATTTTGTATCGTGTGATGAAAATACGGGTTGCTTGGTAAGGAAGAATCGTCCCAGTGGGCGGAAACTCGCCGGAAAGTTTCGATCGTAAATTCTAACTCTACTAATGGAAACGTTTAGTCGTTGGGTAACGAGCCGCGATAGGAGGCGTTAAATGCGTTTATGTACGCGTAGATTTCGTTGTTTATGCAATCCGTCTGGCGCAGACGTAAAACGATGCAATTTTTCTTGAACACCAGCGATACCAGAGTTTCCTTTATTAGCCAGATATTTAATGGTATCGTTTCGTAACGTTTATGTGTAATAAACGATATCGTTTGAAAATGAATAGAAGTCAGTTCGTTTAGAAAGTATTTGAAGGGAGAAGAATCGAGGTGGTTTCGATTAAGGGCCGCCACCGTTTCCAGCGGGTAATTAAAAATTGAGTAATGAGTTTCTGAATTAAGTAATCAGCAAACACAATGCGAGGTTGGCGCAATTAAGACACACCGCGATGGTGAATAAATCGCGGCCACGCTAGACCTAAATTAAATCATTACACTGCGTGTTTCTCCGCGTTTTATAAGTTCGTCGCGTTTAATCGGCCTGCCATTACACAATTTAACTCGTAACACGCGAGGCAAATGTAGGTTTAGTTGATTGCAATGGAAACGAGTGTAAACTTCGCAATTAACAATTCAACGGAATGAAATTTCATCGAGAATAGTATCGTGGACGATGCGTGAAAACGATCATGGAACATCTCGAGGATGTTCCGTGCCATGTGTCGCGGATGGAACATTAACAAACGACGTCCCCGTTCTGCGCCAGTGAACCACCATCTTTCACGTTCCTCCGTTTCCGCGTTTCCTGACGTCTACAAGATTTTCAAACCGCAACAAAACGATTCGTTTCGCGACGAAGGAAATGAAATAGAAAATTCGCGAGTCGCATAACATGGGACGGGGAAATAGATGTCGTAGATAGAATTCATTGTCGCTCTGCATCCGAGTAGAATAATTGAAATCGAGAAAGCGTTGTTTCTTCGAGCAGCCGAGAAAATCGGAATATCAACGATTCGGCCATTCTAAAAGACTTACGTATGTACGACGTCCAGCAGGGAAAGTGCGCGACTCTTCGCCAACAGGGATGGCGGGGTCGAGAAAGGGGAAAGGAGAGAAGACGAGGAACTGTGAGACTCAGCGTGGAATTTTGTAAGAGCCGTACATAATCCATAAACCTGCCTGCCAGGCCAGAAGCCGTGCGAAAGAGGGAAAACGTACCACGCACATGGGATCCGTGCTCCAGTTTCAAGGAACACGAAATCCTGTTCAACGGGATACCGTTCAACTCATTTTTTATTATTTAGGGTGTCGAATAGAAAACCCATAGCTGTTCCCAACTTTCGATAAACGAAATTTCAAGTTGGATTTAAATAAAAATCTGATACTTGAACATAGTCAACAGGTGGAAAATTCGCTATCTTCGAAACGTGTTTGCAGAGACAAAAGTAGGTAAATATTGATACTATTCCTCGCAATCAACGAGTGGAAATTTCTCAACGATGACAGTGAATCTTTCGAACAACTCGATAATTTAATATAAAAAAAGAATTGACCGAGTCATGCTGAAAGTTGGTCCGCGAAGGGTCGGTGCAAGGCGATTGGTCTCCCTTTCCAAAATTTACAACCGACTTTTTCTTCGAACGAGACGCAATCGAGGGACCAATCAGCGGCGGAGAAGTCGCGCAACGTGTGAAAGGAGAGAAAAACGCGGGCACGGTGACGCACAGTGTGTGATCTCCTCTGCCAATTATGGGAAGAGAGGATTTGTCGAGCAACTGGCTCGTAAAACCAGCTCCTTCACAATGGTCCTGCTTCGTTGTTTTACTTTCGCTGATCCCCTAGCGTCTTTTTCCACCGCTTTACACGAGCGTTTTTGACGGGAACGAAGCGCGTTCTTGCCACATGGACGGACGTGTTTTCAACGAACCGCTTGGCCCGTCGCCTTCATAATTATGGGACCGTCTAACAATTACTCGGTACCAATTATATCGATGTCTTCCGCCAGAAGGTAATTACTCGACGGCGAAGATGTTGCAATCGAGCGGTATATCCTTTCACGGATTTTCGTCAGGGGGAAAGAATTTCACGGATATCTTTCTCTCGAATTACTATCTTTAACGACTTTAATGATATCTGGCACAACGTGCACGGGTCGGAAGTTATTTAACAGACACTATAGATCGCGAGGTTACGCAATCGGTTCGTAGCCGACGAAAAATCGAGACAGCGTCGGTCATTCGCGAGAAAAATAGGAAAAGAAGAGAGGACGATGGACTCTCGCTAGAATCTCTTATGTAACCTCGATGAGTATTACGCGAAAGAGTCCGGGGAATGCAGGTCGTATTTGTAATCGACGAACTGATGGCGAAAAGACAAAAAAAAGCGTGCAGTTTTAAGAGGGACCCAGAAATTGTGTAAATTGGACAGGGGGATTGCACAAGGCACCTCGAGGATGGTTGCAGTGAATGGTACCAAGCAAACAGAAGGGCGTTCTGTCTCGCAGTTGGAAAATTTCCGAGGTAATACACTTATTAGAAAAATCTGATATTTTCAATTTTTATCAACACTCGTTCAACTACACTTTTTCAAGAAAAACAGATAATATTCTTATCTAAATTTTGATTAACTTAAGTGTTTGCACAATTTGTGATAAATTAATTTAAAAACACATATGAATGATAATAAAAATTCTGAGAATATATGAGATAGGAGAAATAAAGGATTCTAGGTGAATGAAAATTGATTTATTATGGTAGAAATTTAGCGTAACACTTGTCCACTAACTGTAAGTAAATTGTTCTACCCCGAGAAAGCGAAGAAGGGGAGAAAGTTACGGGAAAATCATTGGTTAAATCGTTCGCAAACACGCGAGGACGTTAAAGTGTTTTGTCTGACTATCTACACCTTCGACATCGTCCAAGGTAATTTACAGTCCGACCACCGTTCAATTTAAATAACTTCTGGTGGAGAACGCGCGAAGTTCTGACGAAAAGAAAATCCTTTAACCGGAAGTGGACGTCCCACGTGTTTGTAGAAAGATTTCTCTATGTTCAAAGATAATTGAGAAAAAAGAATCATTCGAATAAATAAAATTTAAGTAGAAAGCTTGAAGTGGGTGGATAGTGTACTCGGTAAACGCAATTTTAATTACCGAGAAAGTGTATGAAATGTAGGAAGTGATGGAAATTACGCAACTTATTTTAAATCATCGAAGATTAATATGGTATGGAAATCGATGACCGTAAGTCGCTCAATGGTGGTGAAATGAAGGAAGCAGGTGTAGCTCTTTTTTTTTAAGCAGGTGGAACAGGATCGGCGAATAAACCGAGAAAAATATTCGGAAAAAGCTAAAGGTGAGCTTTCTCTAAATGAATTTATAAATGTTTTAATATTGTTAAATCTTTTAAGTTATTTTAAAAAGATGTTCATTCATAAAAATCATTGCCAGCTTTACAAAAATATTTTTTTTTAAAAGAACTTATGCTATGATAAAGGGAACACTTTGGTTTTAATACAAAGATAAAAATAAAGGAATTTAATTGGTTCACTTATGTACATCACTGAATGTTTAAGCTTCTCACAGCACATTTGTCCTTTTTATATACACCTTAAAGAATTATCCCTTCTCACCCAAGCACCAGTTTCACAATTATTGTTACTATGTTTAAGAATATCAATGGAACTGTAACAAAGAATGTTTGTAATGATTATAATAAATAAAAAATAATAATAGTTTATTCAATTACCTCGAACCACAGTCCTTATGGATGTGACCAAATGCAATACTTTTGTTTTTACTGTAGGAGGTTCACCAAAGCCTTGGACATTCTGCCATGATGCCCAACCAACTAAGAACAATTTCAGTTATATTATACAAACATTTAGGACCACTTTACATCCTCTTTATGTTTTATTAAAATTATAGTATATAATCCATATATTAATGATTTGTGAGTCTTTATTAAAAGATAAAATACAATTATACCAGATATTAAAATTAAGTTAAAAATATTTATTAATAAAACAGTATATAACTTTATATATGCATCTTAAATAACGGATAAACAGATAACATAACCAACGAATCCTCAGTCACTTAATGTTTATCGGCATATATTCAATGTAAACTCTGAAAAAATCCTAAAGAGATGATTAATTATAAAAAGGCGTACCACCAGAAAGGAACCTCTCTTCGTTTAAGATGCAAATCGCGTTCAAACACAGCAGAGTTGCTTCAAAAAGGCTCCACAAAGTAAACGCCATGTTATCGATGGAATGATACAAACGTCATCGTCGAATGCAGCGCCACGAAGAAGAGGAATACCTCAAATATTTTGTGCAATCAGTGACTACAGATGTAGAAGAGTGGACATGCCTTTGTTTTCGAGGGGTCATGATTTCGGGGGTCCCAAACACCCCCAGATTAGATTAGGGCTGCGTATCCCCTGTGGCTCGGGGGAGTAGAATACGGCCACGGTATCCCCTGCCTGTCGTAAGAGACGACTAAAAGGGGGATGTAAAAGAGCGAGTGAGAACTAGATGTAAGAGAGTAAATGTAAGTTTGACGAACTTGTATTTACTTCATGTATTTTGGTAAATAAATCATCAAGTCCACCCTTTTCAGTTATTAATTATTTTATTCTCCTTTATGGGTTAAACACACGCATCCTAATTATTTATTGTTGTATTTCCCTTTATGGGCCTAGCCGGGACCACGCTTCCCAGTTATTGTTTATCCTATTCCTACTCTTTATGGACCAAGGCTTCCCTTGACAGCCATTTATTTTTTTCATTCTTTTCATGGACCTCGCAGGGATTACTCCTATATCCTCGCATTCTCTGTATTCTTTCCCTGCATCAGCTTACATTCCAGCACTTCTTATATCCCTGCATCTCTTACATTTCAGCACTTTTTATATCCCTGCATCCCTTACATTCCAGCACTTCTTATATCCCTGCATCCCTTACATTCCAGCACTTCTTATATCCCTGCATCCCTTACATTCCAGCACTTCTTATATCCCTGCATCTCTAGTATCCCTGCAACCCTTGTAATAAATATATTATAAATATAATAATATATTATGAAAAATATATTTATGGTCACTGGTTCGAGTAAAGCTGAGTAAAGGTAAGTAAAGGTAAGTAAAGGTAAGTAAAGTCTTTTTTTCAATTCAAATTTAGTTCCTTTTTTCACCGCCAGGGGGCGCTGATTCGACGTCAAAAATTTAGTTCACATTGTTGCCACTAGGGGGCCAAAATTTTTGCACGATTTAGTTCCCTTTTTCGCCACCAGAGGGCGCTGATCAGACATCGAAAATTTAGTTCACATTTTTGCCGCCAGAGGGCCAAAATGGGCGCGTGATTTAGTTCCCTTTTTTGCCACCAGGGGGCGCTGACCAGACATCGAAAATTTAGTTCACATTTTTGCCGCCAGAGGGCCAAAATTGGTGCATGGTTTAGTTCCTTTTTTTGCCACCAGAGGGCGCTGACCAGACATCGAAAATTTAGTTCGCATTTTTGCCGCCAGAGGGCCAAAATTGGTGCGTGCTTTAGTTCCTTTTTTTGCCGCCAGAGGGCGCTGATCAGACATCGAAAATTTAGTTCAAATTTTTGCCGCCAAAGGACCTTTTTTTTTAAGGACAGTTGGGATGTGAGGAATGCAGAAATGTAAGGGATGCAGCGATATGAAGAAAGCAGGGATGTAACGGATGTAGGGATATAAAGGTTGCTAGGATGTAAAGGAATCAAGGATGTAAAGGATGCATACTGGAGTAATAAAATCAACACGTTCTTCTTGCTAATGAGTTTATTCAATAAGCTAAGAAGATAAATACAGCAAATTAAATGAACGTACAAAGTAAAATAAGGGTGTATGTATGTTGTACAGGTAGATCCGCATCCCTTGTCGGTCGCTGTAAGACTGAGGTTCGCTCTGGGTCGAACGGTTGATAAAGGTGCCGCGCCAGCTGGCTACGCAACAATGCTGGAAAACGAGAAATCTGGTTTATGCATTTTGCAATAATGTTTATTTACCCAGTGACTGAAATCTTGGGAAATATCACCCCCACGGTAAAACAGGCACTATTGTCATATCGACTGTGTTCCGTACATACTGATTTAACTGTGCCTTGGGGTATCTGGGACCCCAATACCATGACCCTCGAAAACAAACGCACGCCCAGTCTTCTTGGATGCGTAGTCACTACTGCGCGATTTATCGCTCCGCTGTCTATCGATCGAGATCGATTCGCCATCTACTGTAACCCGCCTGAACCAAATGACCCACGGCGCCGTTCTTGGTGGCAAATTCAAATTAAAATTCATCGTTCTTCCATTTAAACCTGCCTGACACTTCAGTAGTATGCATTACCATTTGAAATATGCAGTTTAGGCAAAATGAACAAATGAAAAGAATCTATGTTCTTATAGATTTTACCATAAATAGAATGACCTATGGCTTTAATCTATGGCTACAACCTATGGACTTACCTTGAAGCAATTCTTGAAGGAATCATTCAACTTTGCAATAGACTGTTACTATGTTAATGCAACGAATTGTTACGAACATTATTCTATTTATAATGATTGACTGACAAGGTGCACCTTCTTGGCACTAACGGCTTTGGAACGAGAACCATCTGAGCCGTTCTAACATTCTTCTAGATAATTCGATGCATTCCATTTAATTGAGTTAGACGTTAATGGTTCACGACTTACTTATAGAGGACATACGACGTCTTCGCTATAGAAGAGTTAATTTCGCGTTACCCCCGTTCGTTCATGACCTCTATCATCGTTTCATCACGTATCATTCTTGAGCATACATTTATCACGTGTAAGGAAATTCGTCTATTTTTCCCTTATCTCGTGTAGATTCAAGGATTTCGATAACGTTTGACGTAGACGAAGGAACATGGAATCTTATATGCCCTACCATTATCATTTCTATTTTAATTAACAATGGTCAATGGTTCAATGAGGAGACTTAATAAATATTAAAGACCCTGTTATGGAATAGTTTTGTCTAAGTGGAAAGTACACCTGAGTCACATGATTGACAAGTCACGTTTCCGGAAAAACGCAGCAACAAAAGTAGGGCGATTATTTGAAAACAAAACCGAACGATGACTGTGAGTTTTCTGATCGCATAATAGACCAGACACAATGTATGTAGGAAAATTGTCCCAAAGCCAATTCGTATGTCTTCAATGATGTCCTTTGAATTTGCAGGAATCCAAGGAAATAATATTTTCCTGTACAAGAACAATTTACTCAAAACCTCAGTTTCCTTAAACTATGAACTTTCATGATAAATCACAACCTGAGCATGTGATTGCTCGTTAACAATAAAACAGCGTTGTGCAATAATCGTTGCATAATTACCATGCAATTTTTTCATTGCAAAAACTGTATTATTATTTTCGACTCGTAACAGACGTCATTAAATGTCTTCTGATGATAGATACTTCGTGCAAAATTGTTTGAAGCCGAACGAATTGCGATCTTATCGCTAGTCATCTCACCGCTCGCACTATGATGTAATTTGACAGGTCAAAACTTTAATGAACTATCATTTGCCGGTTGAACTTAATAACTTCGCGACTGTACGCGAGTCTGGATAGCGGTTTTATTAAATGGTATCGTTGAGAAGTGAAACAAAACGTGGACTTTGCTCGGCTACATAGGCCAAGGGAAAAAGAGGGTCGTGTTCACGGACGATCCGGCGGACGATAGTTATCGATGCAAACATCTTTTCGCCGCTCGTGTAATTATAACAAAATAGACAAAGCTTGCAATCATTCGACTTCCTCGTAAACAATCGTCATCTGTTTGCGCGGTTCTCCGTTCGAATCTACCGCCGCGTATCACTCGATTACCTTTTTTTTTTGCGCACAATAGAACGTCTTGAAACAGCAATAAATGCTTCAGCTGTATAATTAAAAATTACGTGACAAGATATAACTGTAATTTACGAGATACATAGTATCGTTGAATTGGACTAGGCTAAGGGAATGATCTAACAGTAGTTCGTCTAATCTAAATGAAGAATCGTAATTGGGGACGTAATTGATAGGACAGCTTTCTTAATTATTCGAAGAACGAATGTGTCTTTCTAATAGTAATTAATTCAAAATTCAAAATAGAATATGTAAATAAACGTACCTAGCTATTTGAAAATCGGTATGGGAATGGTTTAGATTGGGGACAGTGATATTTTACGAGGAAAAAAGGTGGGGGTGCCCCTGTTGATCCCAATATTTTCTGGAAAATGTTTCTACTACAAGTGAACTGAAAAATTCAGTGAAAAAATTCATTTTAATCGTAGATCTATTTTGGCCCAATAAATATCAACATATTGTCAGCAAACGTGAATACGTGTTCCTAAGGCGATTACTGTACACAAGTAGAGGGGTAAGCGTATCTTCGATTGGTCGGTTCCAACAGAGGGCGCCTAACCAGGTCCGGGTCGATGTTGCTAAAAGCTGCAGCGGATGAAGAAACATCAGTCGCTGGAACCTCCTCGAATAGCGTACAGACGTTTCCACGTTAGAGAAACATCTGAATTCCATTAAACTTGAAACAGTCTTGTGCATCAATTTCCGTGATACAACCTACAGATTCATTCTGTACACCCGTGAAAAGAAACTCGGTACCCTGAAGAGAAACTCGATAATCGTATTCAGCCAACGAAGATCCATTTTGTTAAAGCGGTTCTGTAAAAAAAAGGAGGCTTTAGCCAGCGATTCACCAGAGTGTACCAAGTGCAAACCACGTTGTTGATCTGAAACAGAGAGAAAAGCATAAAGCAAGAGAAAGATCTAAACGTGTTAATAATTAAAAGCAGCGTGGAAGAGGAGACGAAAAGGGAAGACCGGCGTGTAAAGAGGACGGTGGGGCAGCACCGTGACTATGTAAACTACCAGCAAATACTTTGTGTGAGCGCGTGCGCATAACGGAGCAACCCGTAGTGACAGCGTTAGAATAGAGACCGAGAATAGACAACGTGGACGACGATTGATAGGCTTAGTAAATCGTGGGAAGTTAAGGGTATTCTCGAATACCAGAGGAAACTGTAGAACTGGGCTTTCCTTCGAACAAAGACAAAGAAGCTCGCAAACTGGCTCCAGAGGTGAGGATCAAGCAAATTGGAATGAGGGAGGACCTGTTGTCCATAATACGGCACACAAGCAGCGATCATTTTTCGGAAGAACTTTAGCCGAAGAGTCAACGACAGAAGGGACAAGGAGGAGAACTAGCATTAGACCGCTAACTGTTTACGAGTATACCGATTCCGTATAAAATAGAGGGCTCTTGCTAGCTGGGATATTCAAGCAGAAAACGTTGCCAGGCTCCCTTTCATCCTTCCTGTCATTGATTCCATTCTTACCTGTTGGTCGCCCCGTTTTCCCCCCGGAGGAGGAAGCAAAAAGAAACCCTCCAAAACAGATCTGCTTAGCTGGTTATGCCCTGGGCTGCCGCCTGCCTTGACCTGCTGGCGGCTCCGATTTTTGGTCATTGTCCCTCCGTGAGGAACCCCGCATTGCAAGTCGGCATCCTCCAAAAGGGAAGCGACAAACCTATCATAACACTGGCAGCTAACGCCGATAAGTTCAGCCTGAGGAACTCCTTGAGTGCCGACACCATGGCTCCGAGTGCTGAGGAACAGCGCCAAGGTAAAAAACCATGCAACTTTTTCTTTCAGCTGATTTATCAAAAATTACAGTATTTATTACTAAGGATTATTTGAAAAATGAAAGCGCCAAGTATACCGCGAACGTTATGCAACGCAAAGCACTCGTCGATGTATACACACGTTGCATATAAATGCAGTAAACAACGTGCGTTCGAGATACATAAACAGGAAACTCGACGTCGTTGTATCGTATCTGTTCCCGAAGTTGTAGGCGTTTCTGAACTGCATGGAAGGACGTTCGTTGCAAATTCAGTCGAATACTGGGTCATGGTTCCGCGAACTAGGACCAGACGATTAAATTGTCGTAACAGTTGCTATAAATACCACCGGATGTAAATAGATATTCGTGTCACCGGCGATCACAATAATTCGGAAATTCGCGCGATAAAACGTACGGAACGTTCGCGTTTGTATTTTAAGCTTACGGCGCATTTCTAGAAACAGATAAGCGTGTTGTTCCAATTGGGATAGAAAAAGAAACGAATTGAAGTCGTAGAAAGATTGGCTGAGAAAAATGTGCACACTCTCCGTACACTTGTCACGCTTTTATCGTTTTAAAGATACATTTATCAGGAGGTAACTTAATGAGCTTGAATAACCAACGTCTTGTCAAACAGTAGCATGCATTGATAAAACGGTATCGCGACTTCTTTAACTATGTTACTTATCAGTCTCTTGTCACAGGAAGACGCACGTACCCTCCGTTTGTCTTCAATGATAAGTTTCTCTATTAATGAAAAACATGATTGACGCGAGTAAAAAAAATGAGAGCAGATTACGATATTCAACAAGGTTGCAATCAATGAAAGACGTCAATTGTTTTTATTTTGAAAATGTTATCTCTTCTATCTTTCAACTTTTGAAAAATTTGCAACGTATCCATCTATTCTTTTATGTTCGAAAGCTTTCAGAAGCCATTTTAAAGATTTATTATTATTAAAACATACAAACTTTCCAAATCTTATAAGCATTGAAATCCTTCCATTGAATTACGGAATATTAATCGCGCTTAAGCAGCTCGGAAACGAATGTCAAAGCGGATATTACGATAAAAATTTATCGATAAATCATAGGATTAGTAAGGTTGGATTACGACGTCCTTGATACGCCGATTCCATAATCAGATTATTCAAGAACAGATTAAGTACGAGATGATAACGATTAGAGAAATATAAATGATCGATCAACAAACAGAATCGCGCTATTAGACAAGATATAAATGATACGAAAATATCGAGGTTCGAGTGACAACACGTGTGTAGGATTCACGAGCGGGCAATTAACGATTGCGTCAGGTAGACACTGTTGGATATACATATTCTACAAGGTGTGATCGATTTTGTAATCTAATCAGCCTCGAAACGTGAAATCACTCGAGATAACGATGTCTCTCGATGTCTTCGGAGTACCGTGGAACGCATGTAGGAATTCGTTGACCGCCTCGATGTTTACCTCGGCGATAAAACGTGAAAGGAGTGAATACAAACGGGAGAAACAGGCATTGCGGGAAAGAAAAATAATCCCGCCAAGGATACCCCATACGGGATATTGTTAGAGTCACGCTTGTGAAACGCGTAACTGCAGACTGCAGTATGCGCTGCACACATGCTAATTAGATGAAAAACACCTTTGTGCATTTGTCGCTATAGTTAGAGTTCGCTATAGTCGTTGCACGTGCGTTGGCTTTCACCGCATGACTGTTATTTATAAATACCACGGCTAAATATTTGGTTGATCCATAAATACTTATCGCTTTCTTTTAAAATACCATTTTCAAGAATTGCATTATCGATCGTCTAATAATATATGCTGTCGTCTGTAAATGTTGTCTCAACATATTTTTATGTAACAATAGGAACGTTTTCTTATCTATCTGGTTATGGTTGTTCCAGTTCCCTTATCAGTCGTTTATCTAAGTGAACTATTTGAGCTCTGGGCGTATCACTTATTATCGGGGTTAAATTGCTTAAAATTGTAGAATCATTTTTATACCGGGTATTCCTCGTGGATAAATCGTGAAAATTCTTTTTCTTTTCTTATTCGAATACACGTAGAAATTGCATCGTTCGTTCTGATGCGAAGGTCCTCGGACAGGGATGTTCATCGATTTTTCACCACTGACCTTGTTTTCGTCCATAGTATAAAAGCGTGAGAAGTATGCTAGAGGGGTTGCACCGTTGCAAGTGCAATCATTAATTCTCTATTGTACTACGAAGGACGAAAATTGATTTTAGTTCGTTTAAACGTTCTTTGTTTAATGTTCTTAAAATATAGGAAGTAGTGAAAGAGAAGGCCGCTATTTATAAATAGTCGCCTTGATATTATTGAAAATATATGCAATAAATTTTAAGTAGGACTTTGACCAGTAATTTTGCCTCGCATGTTTATATAGAGTCAATAATTAATTTAACATCAAATAGTATAAATTAAAAAGGTGGGCTTATTTACAAACGCTTGGAGTAACTAAAATATACATAATTTTTTTAAAAACCAAGTATCCTATCATTAATTATACTAATGATCCTATCCAAATAATGATGCAATTAACCCTTTCACTGCTTATGGAAAGCCACAAGTCTTTAAACTAAACACGTCCTGATATAATTATTTTCAAATTTATATAATACTCTATTATCTTATCGTTCTTAAACGTTGCAAAACAGACTTGGCAAAATGCTGCTTAAAACGAAAATGAAAATTCGTTTCTGCACCTATGTTAATCATTTTCGCGATTTTACTGTGACCTGTAGCCGGGAACTTTGATCACTTAACGTGACAGTAATGTAATTCAGCTTATCATTTTTTTTTTGTGCCTAATATTATTCTGCGAATGTTGATACAAGTATCGTGACAGCTGTACACGCGTACACGCACATACGCAAGACCATGACGATTCAATGTCTGAATAATGAATCGGGTGACGACACGTCTCAGGTCAACGGACGGGTTATTAAGCTAAATTTAACATTGTTTTATGGGAGAATTCTGATTACGTAGCATGCTCGATCGTCGATATCGGAGAAGATTCTGATCGAACGTTGAATCAGCATCGATTACCAAGCAGGAAACTTCCGTTCACCTGTGTTTTGCTTTGCAAAGCATACCGGTCGCAACAATGGAGTCGTATCGAAATCGTGAATGCAAACGAAAACTTGAATCGAAGCTCTTTGATCCCAAGATCATGAGGTCTAATTCGTAATTAATTTTGTTGACGTACTAACTCGCTGCCAACTAAGATACGTGACCGAACAAGACGGCAGATAATCGCGAATGACGAAATTGTTGACTGCTCGAGGAAGAATCCTCCGATTATTCGTTAATTTGATCAAGTGTAGTTGACCTTTATCGTATAGCTGTGTCTGAGGATCTTTCGGGTAAAAATACTGCCCGATAACGCTCGTTGAACTGTGTTATCGGAAGAATTTTTATAACGAGATAATTCGTTGTCAGCTTTATGTTCTCCATCTGTTTCCTCTTATCTTGTAAATAACCGGCCAAATTTAGCGTCGTAAAAACCCCCCTAATTTTTCTCTTTTGCACTGTGTATATTTGGAACGAAACCAGTGTATTTTCGATTCCTTTCCACGAGTCGACGATTCAATCTCGTCGCTCGAAATCGCGCGTTCGTTTCTACGGATGCGCTCGAGCTGAGAATCAGGAATTGTTTGTCAGGTTTACTACCTCGAACTGGCTATCGCGAAATCGTGAGCCAAAAGCACTCGTGCAAGAGGCGAATTCTAAATATAAAGTTCACCGATGTGGTGGTTCGCAATGTGGTGGTAGCCAACGAAGGCCTCAGTGTTCGTTAGATATTCGAGCAGTTAATTAGTGCGAACAACTAGCGAGTTAGCCTCGCTGCTGGTAACATTGATACACGTTCAACGCTATCGATCCAACATTGATTGGAAACTCGAGGGTCGAACAACGTAGCGATATACAGTAGGAAAGATGTGTGTGATCGGTAAGAATAGTACTCGTATGTTCTGCACATCGATCCACTCTTGAACAAAGAGATTTCAATTACAGCACGCGAGCAGAATTATAACTATTTCGTTCTTGTATGCACGCGATTTTACGTACTGCGAAATAACCCTTTCACGAACGGGAAAATGTAATTAGAATTCGAGTTATTAAAGCGAATTGGAACAATTGTTTCTAAGGAATGATTCACCGGCTTTCTTCCTGTTTTGCACGATTTGTAATTGAAATCTCTGTTTCCATATCGAATTACGTGCGCATTCACGTTACTTATGATCGAGCGTTAAAATGTTAACTGGGGCACCGTTTGATCGGCCAGCTGCCAAAACTATTTCATCCAACTTCTAAAGTAGACTTGTTATATAGAGGGTAGATCAGGTTGTTCCTGACAAAACTGCAGAATATATTTTGCAGATAAAAATAAGAAACATGCAAAATCTGATACTTACTAAAATTAAGCCTTTGTTATTTTTTATAATGAATCTTTTTATTCTCTGGAAAGACCTAGATACCTTAGATGTAACGAGAAAATTAATTAAACAAAGAAATCGTTTAATCAACCGGGCTATAAATGGAAATTTTTCGTTTTAACAAAGATCTCTGTGTTTAGAGACTATCACCGTTTATGCAACAACTGATTCATTATTGTTTCTATCTCTTTCAGAACCCGGTAAGGAGAAGATCGCGGTGAGGGCACCGGGGATAATTAAATCACCACGGAAATTCGCCGGGGTGGTGATCGCAATGTGCGGTTTACCAGGTCGTGGAAAAAGCCAGGTAGCACAGTGCCTGTCGCGCAGGCTCAACTGGAATGGCGATTCCGCCAAAGGTGGGAAATCATTCTCTATTTGTCATTATCGTGACACCTTGAGAAAGAAACCTGTAAATAAAGCTGAAAGAAAAACAGCGATTTTTGCGATTTAATTATATATAACAGCTGATCAATGTTCATAAGTTTTCCACTTTTTTGTTGTACATATCATAAGATCATTTTTATTCGATTGACACTTTATGTATGTTACGTAGATCGTAACTTATGATTTATGAATTACCTTGAACGGTTTGATCGTTTCCTGATGCACATCTTGTAAACAGATCTGCAGATCTTGTGGATTTACTCTGTCAGCGGTTTTCCCCAGTATGCAACTATTCTATTTATTTTTCATAGTTAGATACTTTCTATTCAATGTCCCACTCGGTGCTATCGCAGCTTTTGAAATGAATTTATCACTTTTTATGCTGGCTCAGAAATTAGACTCCAGAATTTTTATTTTAATCATTTAAATTTGAATATCGTTGCAGTAATGAGAGTGAGCGAGTATAGAAGAAAAAGACTGGAACCATATGGAGAAGCAGTGTCCCACGAGCTATTTCGTCCAGACCATACGGCGAACGCAGCACTGAGGGCCTTGGCCCAACGGGACGCCATGCACGATTGCGCTGCATGGCTTGCAGCTGGAAAATCCGTAGCTGTAAGCATCAGTAAACGCATTTCGAAACACGAGCAATAATCGTGAACACCATTTTGAAAACGAAATCGGAGAGGACGAACGTGTGTTGACTTTGGTTGTCTTCCAAAACAGCTGCTCATGAGCGATCCAAATTATCAATCATCATTCAAAATCGAAAAATATCTAACTCTTCACAATTATAGCATTGTCATCGTTGTATTGTTTATTACTGATTTCATTGAAATATTGATTCATACCGAGGCGACGTAAACAATGCAATACTCCGGTGTCGAATTGTAGATTATAAAATTGATCCTAATCAATAATCATGATTCCAAACAACCTTGATCTCATATTTTGGTTTTGAAAACATGGATAAATAAGAGTTTCTCAGGATTGCTTGCGTCTTGGAAGACAATTTCTCACGGTTGGAAAATAGTGGACGCAGAGTGTGAACAGTTTATGCAACGATATTTTTTCCCTCGCGTTGGCGAGTAAACGCAGGATCGGTAATGGCGGGGTGACGATTAAACAGGCCGGTCGAGCCGGTCTTGGCTCGTAAAACTACCTTTCTCTGCGCTCGATACCTGTCGTACGAGTTTTGCTATTTTTTCCGTCACCTTGCGGTACGACTTTTGACGACCTCAAAGGGCTATGGGGTGTCGCGGATACTTTAAACTCGCCTCGTTTATTGCGAAGTCGGTCGCAACTTGATATCTGAACTCGGAGATATACAGAGTGTCCAATGTTTAGCAGGACTGCATGTTCAGCAGATCGAATATTTCAGTTTACTTTTAATTTTATATCAAAATGGATAATGTTCAAATTGTCGAACTTTGCTTCGATAACATAATGTCAGTCGTTTACATAATGAATTTTATCGTCGTATTTTAAATATTTTAACGATACTAATACGACACCCATTACGAATTGTTCATATTATCTCGTTGCGTAACAAAATAACTGATAGAAAGTCTAACGCGTTTTCATGACATAAAAGTATCGCTAAATAGCACTTATGTCATATCAATTTAAAGCTTAAAGTTTAATAAAAATGACCACGCAAACCCTTTCTTAGTGTTCTTAATATAAAATGGCCGATTGCCAGTTACACCAAACACTGATCGATTTCGAAACATATAAACTCTTGTACGAATTGATGACATAAATGCACCTCGAAATAGCACTTATGTCATATCAATTTGAGGCACAAAGTTTGATGGAAACGACAGTATAGACGTTTCATCAATATTCTTAATACAGAAATGAAAGAGACTTATAGTGTACCTGACATATATTCCTTGGAATGACCTGCTGAACACGTGGACGACTCTGTATAGAAGCACGAACACTTGTGAATTAATATAGGTAATCGATCGAGTATTGGCAAGAAATTAAATTCGTAATAGAGAAGAGGAACACTGATGAACCGCAGTTAGTTTCATTTCTTTTGTCCTGTTTGAAGATCCTGGACGCCACGCTGGTGACCCGAGCACAGCGAGCCGAGGTATTCGACTACTTTTCCGGTCAGCTCGGTTACCGTGTCCTTTTCGTCGAGTGCGTCTGCGACGATCCGGTCGTGCTGGAACGAAATTACAAGGAGATATTGCGGCACAGCACCGATTACATTGGTATGGACCCGGTACGAGCACAAGAGGATCTCAGGCTGAAGGTAGCTCATTACGTCCGACAGTACGAACCGATGGACGAGAAGAATTACCCGAGGATCCGTATCGACACCGCTACCATGGACATCGAGACGCACATGGTTTCGGGTCACATCGAGACCAGCTTGTTGGGATACCTTGGAAGCGTCACCCTCGTGCCGCATACTCTTTACTTCTCTCGGGTTAGTATAATGATCGATCGATGTCCCTAAGCTCTTAAGGCTTCTTATTCATAACTGTCAATCGAAAGATTTAACACTCTGACGCTTTGAGCCTGGCGCATTTATCATCCTTGCAACTTGATCATAAATTTTACATGATTATAATTTCTAGTAACAATGTCGCAATTATTCCTTAAGTGTTTATGACAATAAATACCGATAAAGTTCCCTGAATCTTCATTGAAGTGTTTCCTGATACAGCCAGGTTTTGAATTTGCTACGCAGAATTATGATCTTAAAATTTTATAAATAATCCTATCTTATCAGTCTCGTCTTCGCAGCGATAGATCTTCAATGATTATCACTTAAAATTACAAGCGCCTTATCAACCGTATCTCAATTGTTGACTCGTTTAATTACGTTCCAGAGTATTATGTTCCGTCCGGTAAAGATAGTCTGTTTCCTCGATTTCAGCACGGTGAAAGCGAGTTCAACGTGTTAGGTAAAGTCGGCGGGGACGCCGTGTTGAGCCCGCGTGGCGAGAGATACGCTCAAGCATTGGCGACAAAATTTAACGCGATGCGTATTCCGGATCTTCGAGTATTGACCAGTCGCCTTCGAAGGACAATAGCGACAGCTCGAGGAGTGGAGGCGCCGCAGGAACACGTGGCGGCTTTGAACGAGCTCCATGCCGGAGTTTGCGAGGGTCTTTCGTACGAGGAGATGCAGGAACACTATCCACAGGTAATACAAAGATCCACAGAAAATAAAATAATTAAATTTTTCAACAAGGAACCTCAAACCAAAAATCTTTGCTCCAGGAATTTGCATGGCGCGATCAGGATAAGTTGCGTTATCGTTATCCTTGGGGAGAGAGCTACGTGGACGCAATGCATCGCGTCGAACCAGTGATAGCCGAGCTACAACGATCCCATAATGTCCTGGTGGTGTCCCACCAAGCTGTGCTACGTTGTATCATCGGTTTCTTCCTGGATAAGAAACCGGAGGAGCTGCCTTATATGGAGGTACCCTTGCACACTATCATCCGAGTGAGCAGTCATGGTTACAACTACAAGCTCGAGTTCTTCAAGTTACCCATCGAGTGCGTGAACACGACTCGGGTGAAGCCGAAGAACTGCAGCGCCGATAGAACCGCGGACGACGCTTTGATCACAGTTCCCGCGCATTTCGATCTACCGGATCCATGGAGAAATCCTGGCAACGGGCCTACCCTGGTGCAACAGCACTGAGGTACCATTCGATCCACGATCAAGTCCAAAATTCGATCACTCTTGGGCTGCAATTTCCGACCATTTCAATAGTTACACGTTTCGCTAGAGTCGGTTCGAATTGGGAACACCTAAGGGGATGGATCAAGGAAGTCGATACGATAACGATGGGATTCGTTTAGATTAAGATACATTTAAGAGTAGAGCAGCAGTACTGGAGATTCATGTATCCAAGTAGAAAGAAATGATTTCCGTTCGATGTGAGTAGTTTTAGAGAAAGCGATAGGCTCGAAACGCTCTTGTTGGAACACGAAATTCAACTTTCTTCAATTTCCCTCCTATGTTTCGTTCGGCTCCTTTCATTTCTTATCTCATCGTCAATATTATTTTCCTATTTTTCATCGATTAGCAGCAATTCTCTGAATCCTGCTGCTTGAGCCCTCTATGTGTTACGTTTAAGTGATTTAGTTTAAGCCATCCTTTTTAGACATAGACGAATTTATCATTTAGTCGTGTACCTTGTATCACGTAATCGTACCTTTACATATAAGCGAATTGACAGGCAACTTTGAAATACCTTTAACACTTTGACTGCCACGTGATTTTAATATTTTTAATTAGTCTTACTTTTAGCGATTCCATCGGATACAATTTGGAAAATAATAATTTTACAAAGTTGACATTGAAACGTGCAGCCGTCAAAGGGTTAATCAAAGAATATTGCATATTCGGAACAACGAGAACACCAAAAACTATTTCTGAATAATGTGTTAGATGTAGAATCTAGATTTAGATTTTCCTTCTTCCCTAGTCCGTAAAATCTATCTATCCTTAAGAAGTTAACGAATCATACAGAATTGAAACGATGTTAGAATTTCAATAATAATGATAGTTTTAGCACTTTACAAAGTTGCCCGTCGCGTACACCGATAATATTGTTGTTAATGAAAAAAACAATAATTGTATTTTAGACTACAGAAATGACGTGAAACGTCCAATTGAGGTACGTGCATTTTTTTTAAGCACACGATCGACGATATGTTTAAACAAATTCGAATTTTGACATTATATAACGAGGTTGACACTTTTTAGAAGTGTTTTACACCTCCGATGAATTTTTATGTGAGAAACAATCAACGAATAATGTAATTATGCGAATGTAGAGTTTCCAATGCGAGAGATGCGTGATTTCGTCGATGTGTACTAATCGCGTTTCGAGTAGATCAGCTATCTCGTAGACGATATAAACGTGCATAATATTTTTGTTAGGAATCGAGTGAAGAACCCTCGATGATTTATACCACGTATAATAACACGGGGGATTCACCAACGTAGAATGTACTGATCTGGAAAACGAGAAAGACAAAATGCGCCAATCGTACGAAGTCTATATGTTAGGAAGAAGACAGCGATTTATTTTTGATAGAAGTTAAACGCGTCTGCGTCCCGGAATTTCGACAGAAATTATCTAGTCGGGCGTCAACCCATTGGCGAATATTTTGACATTCTTTTCTTTTTTTTATCATCTATGGGACGAAATGAAAGTTTGCGGAGCGTTTAGAAGTTTAAGCCGTATCGTAGATACCTTTTGTTCTTTTTTCTCTTTTTTTTTTTTTAATTGTACATTAAGAATAAACGTTTTTCTTTTTTTACAAAAGATCGCAGCCTTCTCTATTTATACCTTTCCTGAATAAATATAAATCGTCATTCGCGCAATATATTTCATTTGGTACAAAGTTCCTAAGTAGCACACGACACTCTTGGGCGCACCTGTATTTGTAGAAAAATAATTTGCAGCTAGATATTCTTGTTATTAATACTTAATGACTCATGTGTATGACTAGAGCGATTCTTAAGAGAGGTACGACTGTTGACAAGTCTGACTAGAATTAATTGAAAAGAGCATCCCAACGTTGCGGTTAATTATAAACGCTGCAATTATGATTAATTGATTTACGAAAACTATATAGGGGATCTCATCAATTGCGCGGTGTAATCCCTCTGTTTGTTAGCCAAATGGAGATCCAAGCTTTTCAACATCCTGTCACGGATTTCCTGATCGTAAGATGAGCCAATTTCCTTCTTGTGAGAACTTTTCAGCAAACCAGTTCGCCGATGAGCGATTCTCGGCTCGTTTCTGGAATAAGTACCCAAACGAAATCCAGGATAATTCGAGGGGAATGTTTTCGACGAGGAATCCTTCCTCGTTTCCCGTACTGCATTTTTCATGAAGTCTACAGCTGCTCGACGGCACGTGTCGTAACCCAAAAGTTGAATCCTTTTACCATAGATCGCGTCGAGCTGGGAATCCTTCGGCTTTGACACTTTGTCGATGATGGTTCGAACCGAGTCGGGTGTTCCAGGCAGATTCTCGAAAACTTTCCTCAGAACTTCCTTCGTTAAATCCTCCTCGCTGCCCGATTCACCTGAGAAGAATTTTTTCGCTGATAAGGGTTCAAACTTCGTATTTAATTAGCAGGGAGAAAAATTGCAATTGATATTTTCAAAGTTTTGCATAAACGTTCGATCATATTAAAAGCTTTGCTCGAAACTTGAAGATTTTTTGAAATATTATATTCAGAATTATATTTAAGTAGTTAATTTTAGGTCTAGGTCGTTTAAGGCGATTCAGTGATTCTCCGAAAGATTTCGAAACGCGTGGAGAAAACCAGATGGAAAATAGATGGAATAAATTATTATTACCGAGGTCGTTGGTGTGGTCCGTTGTGTATGTTCCTTCTTTGATCTCTCGTTGCAGCTCCAGCACTCTGGCCAACGCCAATTGCAGATACTCTCTCGCGTTTGGCTCCTGTAAAAACATCGTATGCAAATGCATGTTATAATCATTCTATCAGACCGCAATGCAGATAACCACACGGGAATAATACTTGCATAGAGATAGGCTATGAATAAATTCAAAATCTCCATGATAGAAATTAAATTTACCTCGTTTGTTTTCACTTTCTTATTGTCGCCGGTGTCATCCGCCAAACAGGGTGCCTGTGCGAATGAAAGAAGCATTTTAAACATGCGCCACGAAGGGTTTCAGACGTCGAACCTACCGAGGAGTATCTCTTCATCTTCGTTATGAAATCCTAGAAAATCTTCGATGAAACACGATCGCACGACATCGATTCACCGACGAAACTATCACTGATTATTTCACGGTAAGAAATTCTTCGTGTCAGAGGACCAGGTAAAAATAATTCAGCACCCTCTTCGAGTCTTCTTCGCTCATTCAAACATTTTCTTTTTCGTCTTCCCGGATCAGAATCACTCACCGCCCACGCTAATGGCTCTTTTATCCTGATATTCTGTTCTAAGATGCAATTTCTTTTATCTTTCCGGGAACGCTGTTAGGAAACGACCGTTGAATGGCGTCGATCGGCATCGACTAGCCGAATCGTGAGGGCCCTTGCCACAGGAGACTGGTGCGAGGGTGACGGTTTACTATGGCTTCACCCTCCCCTCTATCCTCCTTTGTGACCGATGGAAATGTGCCCCTTGCACACTGGTCTCCCCTGCAGATGCGGACCGGCATTATGCTGGCCACCCCTGTTTGCTCGACGCGTGCCCCGTGGCCGATAAAAGCGGCTGCCACGCGCCCCTTCTTCCAAAACTACGCTGGAATACGTTACAAGCCGCTCGAACGGTGGCTATAGAACACCGTTTATTATCATTTCCACGAGAGATCGGTGGGAAAAGATTGATAAACCCTTGCCAACGGGGGTTGCGATTGATTCTCGCACGATAAAAATCTTTACAATTCTCTCAATGATAAGGTATATCGCGATCAGGTGTGGTATAAATAAACTTTCCCCATAAAAAGAGTGCTATAAGTGGACAAAGTTCTTCTTTCGGCAATAAAAATCTTGGGTAGGTTTCTGTAGGGGTGGAAGAGGAAGCCGTTAAACGATAGACGACTCTTATCGAAAGATCAGAGGAAGAAAGATTCCAATATTATTTGCCACCAAATGATCCTCGTTTATTTACCAATGCTTCCGAACAGAAATAACAAACCCTTCGTTCGGGTGAAACGAATTTTATTCGAGTCACAAGTCACCCCTGCGTTTAACACATAGGTATCGATTCTCGGTACCGTCGCTGCGTGGCCTAATTACAGGAACAATAGGGGCTGCTAGAAGACGTCCAGGCGTTATCTGAACGTCTATAACGCGCGGAAACGCGACGCTACATCCTGTTACCGAGGTGCACGTCAAACAGGAATTTCCGATTACCATCGAAGGGGGCAAGGTCTTCGTACAGAGCGCAATTAATACGGTTCCTTCTCTTCGTCGCGCTAATTAAATCTCGCTGAGCGATTCAATAACGCCCGTGATCGTCTTCTCGTTTCCAGCCTCATCCGGAGCGGAACGCTTTCATTCAAGATCGACACGACGATTAACGGAGACGAACGGGTTAGAAAAGGCGGAGGAAAAAAGGGTTGCAATGATATCGACAACTTGCGGTGGATTAATTCGCACCTCGACTGACGGATAATTGGTAAGGGTAAAGGGCTCTTTGTGAACGTCTGCGAATATCCTGCGACCGATAAGCATACATGCGTTAGAATCGACTTCGATCCGACGATTAATGCTCGGTGATTCATTGAAATCGATTGAAACGATGGACAGCTGGCGTGAGCAAATATGAACGAGGCCAGACTGATGAATAACTTGTATAGTAAATACAGTTTACTGAAGAAAGTAAATATTTTATAGGTGTTTGAATAAGTTACTCGATTTTTAAAATAAAGCTGAGGGGGATACCGAGTGACGAAGCCGAGCAAAAGTAATTTTGTTTGATAGGGGAATCATCGAGGTAAGTAACGAGCTTCTGTTGCTGTGAGAACTCATCGTCCTTTTATGGTGTACAGTCGAGTTATTCAGTAGCCAGACCTCGTATCTACAGAAGATTGTTCCATTTTTCGCGTTTCTTATTTCCAAGCTAAACAGCTGTTTTACTTTAAGGACGGTCTTTCTCTTATAATGAAATCGATAAATTCTTGAAGATTCTTCCTTAAAATGGCATATATCTTTCTTTATCGATTAAGAATTATAAAATCGCGCGATTTCTGCACGCGAATACGACAACACGTGTATTGAATAATTTGAACATTTAGCATGAAACTATTTTACAATGTTAGCAGTGGTCCTCGATTTGCATCAGCATCTGCGACGATCGCGCTCGATGTCTTCGTTCTTCTACGTCCTTAGGATAACTTCCGAACGTTACTTACAGTCTAAGTCTCAGGTGGGTCCTGTGGACTCTTCGTTTCCGAGCTCGTAAACTGCTGTTGAATTCAGTTCCTGCGTGTGCCTTCGGATCGTGGAACCGAAGCTGGTCTCGTAAAGAGTGCCCTCGCCACGCGTTCGTCTTCTTTGAGAATAATTCGCGCCTCGATTTCCATACCTCTCCCAACTATCCGTTTCCGTTCGGCAGACACTCAGGGTTCTCCTCGACAGACGACAGCAAAGATATTCGTTGAACCTGGAAAGGAAAGAATAAAATTAGTAAAGTCCTGAATTCAATATTTCACTTTTC
This sequence comes from Osmia lignaria lignaria, assembly GCF_051020975.1. Classification (NCBI taxonomy): domain Eukaryota; kingdom Metazoa; phylum Arthropoda; class Insecta; order Hymenoptera; family Megachilidae; genus Osmia; species Osmia lignaria. Next base: position 7,975,590 of record NC_135035.1, read on the forward strand.
TCATTTTGTTACTTTCCTCTTTCGAAATGTCCCACTGACAAAGTACAGAGCTATCGGATTCACGCAACTGTTGACGAAGCTCAGACAGAATCCGAGGATCCTGAACGCGTGCCAAAAGTCGTCGTAGTCGTCTTCGGACGACGGGTAAAAGTGGAACCACAGCATGAACGTGTGATAGGGTAGAAAGCAAATGACGAAGATAATTACGAAGGCTATCACCATCTTTCCCACCTGTCGATCATAGCAAACGAGCCTGGCGTTAAACTGGCACAATCGATTGATGGATTAATTGAACGTGCCGTTTGCACCGTTTCATCAGACTGATCTCTCCACGTCGTACAAGTGAATAATACGTTTTCACTTCGCGTTTTCAGAATACGTACTTTCTTATACAGAATGTCTAAAAGAATCGATCTACGTAAAGAAAAGTGCAAAAATCGATTTATAAGAAAAGTGCATGTGCATCGGGTAAGTGCATCGCTGCACTTCATTTGAGATATCTCTTAAACTATTCTGCTTTCAACATTTTACCCTAATACTTTCTTATAGAGAATGTCTAAAAGAATAGATCTACGTAAAGAAAAGTGCAAAAATCGATTTATAAGAAAAGTGCATGTGCATCGGGTAAGTGCATCGCTGCACTTCATTTGAGATATCTCTTAAACTATTCTGCTTTCAACATTTTACCCTAATACTTTCTTATAGAGAATGTCTAAAAGAATAGATCTACGTAAAGAAAAGTGCAAAAATCGATTTATAAGAAAAGTGCATGTGCATCGGGTAAGTGCATCGCTGCACTTCATTTAAGATATCTCATAAACTATTCTGCTTTCAACATTTTACCCTAACACTTTCTTATAGAGAATGTCTAAAAGAATCGATCTACATAAAAAGAAGTGCAAAAATTCGTTCTTAGAAAAAGTGCATGTGCATCGAGTAAGTGCATCGCTGCACTTCAATTGAGATATTTCTTAAACTATTCTGTTTTCAATCTTCTTACCCAATATGTATCTACAGAAAGAATCGTGACGTGCATACTTAGCACAAATAAATAAATAAAACAAACCTCGATAAGGTATGATTTCTTAGAAGGGTGAAAAGATCAGAAGAGAAATGATGAGAGAATGGGATCGTGTCATTTATCTCTGACAGAATTACTCGTTGATTAAATTGTACCGTAATTTCAGCCGTTATCTGGAAACGATTTATCATCGCCATATTTACAAACTAATCGATTACACGGTTGGTCTTAACGATGGCCATCAAATTACAGGGAAAACGGTGGAACGGTATTTCATGAAAATGCCGCATAACTGAATTGAGCTTGACTTGAGTTATCCAGACGGATTTGATAACAGCTGAACGACAGTGACGAGTGAACGTGGAAGAAGTTCACGTAAGAACAGAGTCGTGGAAAGTTTCGTGGTATCTCCCTTCTCACGCTTCGATGCCACCCTCTATCAAATAATTCGAAGCAGGCATAGAGCATCGAGTTGATAGAGGAGTTATTTTTAAAGCATACAATAACGCTACATCAAGGCTGATATTGTTACCACGAGAATGATTTCGTTTGTGCCATGGCCTGTGGAGTGGTTTCTTTGGCACTGAAATAAAACTACTTCAAACTATATGGAATTTTCCCTGCAGTACCAGAAAACTGCATGTAGCGTCAAAGAACAAAGTATAGTTCATAAGTTTGAAACACACTTAGCTTTTCCGACAGAACAAACTTTTGGTGCATTATATTTTAAGTAGTTTTAGCTGTAACGTTCTATGATTGAAGAGTACAACTGAAATGTAATTTTCAGAAACAAAAGATTCGTGGGTCATTTTAATTTTTCTATCCTGTAAAATAAAATTCAAGGGTGTGTTCGATATTGGAAGACATAATTCACAGCGATTGATTGTCAGTTATAACGTGAAAAGTGATAGATTGTGCGAAGGTTGCGTGGTTTTACCAAGCAATCCATAGTGATTTATAATTAGTGCTGTTGCGGAAATTGTACCGCGCTATAACCGAGTATCGGCTTAACGTTGTTGCTCAACCTTATTACGGATCGTGTGCTGATTACGCAAGCAATGGGTAATTTACATACTGCAATCTCATCGACGACTTAACTATCACGCTGCACTAACCGTTATTATCTTTTGAAAGCATTATTTCAAATATCCAGAATTGTTCTCTATTTTTTCCAAAATGAAATATCAAAAATTTCACTGGGTTGCTTACCTTTTTGCGCGCTTTAATTTGCTCCATACGATGACTATCACAGGACAATTCTCCAGGCATGTTCCTGGTGGATAGCTCGAGGTGTCGTGCCATTCCCAGATAAAATCCCGCTATCACGCACAGCGGTATCGCATAATATACCAGGAACTTGAACATCACCATTCCTCTTTGATAGCTTTTCCCTGTGATCCGTAACGAGAAACAACAGATTCGAACGACAGATCATGTTCGTACATATGAAAACTTGACAAAGGCTAACGATAAAGAACACCTATATGTAAGTAAACATAATTTTCAATTCTCCAGTCGGAATCGAAAGTAAATAAAGCGAAATTTATAAAAAAACTGTAACGAGATAATGGAGGGATGAAAGTATCGGTACTCACCGAATTCTTCGGGAAATGGACTGCAAATCAGGATACTGTGGTTACCCTGTAAAGGTACGGTCGGCACGTGAGAGAAAAGAGCAGCTGGCATCGCTAGAATAATTGCCAGCACCCAAATAAGGGAGGCTGTTAGTATCGTTAATGGTTTCGCGCTCAGCCCTGCTACGTGTCGTCGTATTGGATTCACAATCGCGCAATACCTGTAATATAAAAGGAAAAAGAAATTTTATTATGGGATTGGAACATTCAGACCCAGTGGACTGAAGATTGTGAATCCGTGCGTCGCCGACCTTCCGGACGGATTCTTGATATCTGAGTACCTTTAACGATAAAGGTGTTAATCAACAGTGATACGAAGATTTCGTACTTCGTTTGGATAACTGATTACATAGCTGAACAAGCAGCTGATTGGTCCATTAACAAGGAACAACTTCGTGGAAGTTATGTCTACTAACCTACCCCTGAAACAACAATTTCCTCGGTCATAACTGGGTTTGACAACTAACCTCTCGGCTGATAACGCGGTCAGAGTGAAAACTGAGACACCGATCGAAATATCCTTGGCGCACTCCGATAATTTGCAAACTGCCAGACCCCACGGCCATGACTCGATCGTGTAGAGGATCGAGGTAAACGGTACACACGTCACGATCACCTGAAATAAGCGAAAGATTAATCAAATGATTCTTTCAAGGAATCACAGAAGCAGCAGATTTTATTGGCTCGATTGTGTGTCGAATAAAGGCGAGCAATAAACGAATGGTATTCGACGTTTCAATTGGGCGAGAGTGAATGATGAAATTGGTAATAGAACGTTCAACGATATTGGTGTTCCATTGTTTGCCTGCTCAATGGAAACCGAAAGGTACATAACCGATAATAGAGCATATTCACGTGTACATATTCGCAATAAATTATGAACCTTATTGCATCCCTCAGATGCAGAGCAATGCATTATTTTGAGGGTGAAATACTTGAACGTCACGAAATATCACACTTAATGTACGTTTGTTTCTTACCAGAAGATCTCCTAGGGCCAAGGAGAGCATATAAGTGTTCGGGACGTTTCTCATGTTGGCATGGCGTAAAAGGGTGAGCACCAGAATCCCGTTTCCCGTTACACCCACCACGAGGATTAATAAGAATACCACAGGTACGATGTATGTTTCCGGTCGTTGATCGTAAGGAACGTATCTGTCGTTCTCGTCGTCCTCGTTTCCTCCCACGTCGACAAACGACGTGTTTAGAATAATCGCCATCTGCAGAAGATAAAGAAAAACGTTCCTACCTCTGCGAATATTTCGTCGAAATTTACTTTGTTTTACGGAGTATTAATCCATGGAGGAGAATTTCGTCCAGTGGAAACGTTGCCAACAAATTTATGTGTCTTTTTCGTTAGAAGCTTGCGATGGGGAAGTTGGAATAAAACAATGAAACGGTTGGCAAATAAATCTCTTTGAAAGTGTACAGGTGAATGAATATAGCTTGGAAGTTTAGTCAAATGAGAGACATTGTTCGTACTATTTAATTAGGAAAAGTATACAAAAGCTTTTCATTTAAAAAATTATATTTTTCTTTTTTGAGTTGAAAATTGCTGAAGTCTTCGTATCTATTGTCACGTTTCTCTTTTCAGTCCGCTAATTAATACCTTGATGGTTCGTGTTACGTACTCCTCATATTGATAATTATCTGTGTATTTCATTAGGAGGATATAGTGAACAATAATAATTATCTCTGGAAATCTCTATTCTACTAGAAAGGGTTTTGAAAGTAATATTGTTGCAAATAAAATATTTGAAAAATAAACTTTGTTAATTTATTTTATCGATTTTTATTATTCTCCGCTTCGTTTTTTTATCGATCACGTAAAATCAACAAAAATTGTTCATTAGTAATAGTTTATTTAGATAGCATTTTATGTCTGACATCAAACATCACGTTCCGGAAATGTTTGGCTATATATCCGATTGCATTGTTCAAAGCCGAAGTGTTTCGTTATTGATGGAAAGAGTGTTCGCTTGTATCCAAATTCGTGAAAATAAAATAAAACGTGGACCAAATAAATCAGCTTTTTTGTGTATAAATTTATAGAATGGATAGAACGCAGAAGCTGACTTTTAAATTCTTCTCTTCATGGAAATGCAAGCTCACTGTTGCGGAAACGATTTCCCTAGTCATTGACGCTGCTCTGGAAATTACATTTTACAAATGCTGTCTCAACGCTTTAACATCAACCTCAGCAGTGGCGAATAAATTCAATAAATATTCTTGAAAAAATAGAAAGGCAAAAGGGACGAGAAAAATAAAGTAGATATAAATAATTTTATTAGAACTTAGAAGTTCATCCAGAATTGTACTTTATTCCATCTCATCCACTTTTGCGTGGGATCACAGTGTGTTCATGATGTTTTTCGGCAAACTTCAGCTCGTGCCATAAAATTCAGACAGTATTTTTTCTCGCGATTCACGTTTCACTGATTTTGCAAAATATTTTTCTAGGTAAAAGTTGTCCTCGATTTTACGTACTGTAATTCACGGTACATTCACATGCTTCATTCTTTTTTCTTTTATTGCAACCTGAAAAAATATCGCAGTCCTGCACTAATTTTCTTTAGAATTTCCCACCATTCGTTATTTACTTCTTTACGATACGAATAAATTCATTCGTGTCTGAGAAGTCCTCCAGACTTGCACCCATTTAATTCACCTGATATTCAAATCCGCGACTATACGATCTTTTTTACAAGAGAGAACACCGTTTTATATGCATTTTTGTGAGTTTGAAAGAAATATGTTTTTAACCATTGAAGTAATAGTAGCTTAGCTAGGTGACATTTGAATTCGAACGACACTGCTGAAAAATGTATAAAGTTCTTCCAAAGTCTACGTGACTCTACTAAATCAAATATGAAGAAGGAATAAAGTATAAATTCCCTTCAAGTATCAGCAGAACGGGGTACAGATGGCGAAATCGGCATGTGCACGGTTTTAAAGATAAGGTCTGAAGATTGCACTTTGCATTGCAAATGATGCAGTGCAACCTGCATTCCAGGATGACCGAAAAGTGCACGAAAAGAAAAGTATGTTCCACTAATGGAGCGATTAAAATTCGTTTCACTCTAAAATTCATCCTATTCGCATCCTTACTTTTTCACGTTCGTTTATTTAAAAAAAAAAGGAGCAAACTTTCAATGGTATAGTTCAGTTTTTCATCGACGACTTCTTTTGTCCGGTGAAATCGGCGCATCAATATCTGCCCGATAGCGGATCGAAGCACAATGAAAATTAATCAGATTGATCGCGATATGCAATATGACCTTTTTTTGCTTCCGCCAGTTGGATCGAGCGTCCATCAGCGACAGCTTGAAACGTTGTCGAGAATTATTTGCCTCTGGAATATTCATCGGTTCGGTCCAGATACTCTGCCGCGTTCCATTGTCTACGCAATCTTCGTCTTTCATTAGCAGTAAATAAATTTGAACGTCGCAAAAAATTAGCAGAGGGAAATTTCCCTTTTAAAGCGAACCATACTTTCTGCTCCAAATAAGTTCTATTGATTTCTGATGTGGTTGACGTGTGCTTTGTATATCATAAATGCATAGATATTCGCGTTTTCCCTTGAGAAATTATTCATCGATAAAAGCGTTTTTCTTCGAAGTAACATCGCAAGTTCTCATCCTTGTCATACTTTTGTGTTACAAGGCAGTTTCTTGGTTTTAATATATTTTTCTCAAAAGATAATAATATCGACGTAAATCAAGATGATAATACCAGGTGACACATCGTTTGAAAAATATCCCAATAAAAATGGTTGTTCTGCGATGCTCGATGTTCCAAGGAAATTTCCTCTCGCCGCAGATAAATGTGCGTGCAATTTTCACGACCGTCTTTAATCCCTGTTTCTGAGCTTTGAAACTTTACGGCTTTCCATAACGATCCTTTCGAGCGTGAAGTTATTGTCCCACTTTGCCGGAACAAAAGTCGAACACGTGAGTTTTGGTCGTAAAACATTCTGTGGTTCTAAAATTGAAAAAACAAAATCATTTCCCTTCCTTTATCGAGCTTCGTTCTTTCAATTTCTGTTTTAGCACACTTGTTGCGACTCTATTACGACCCCGAACGTATCGAACGTATTCGATGTATTTCATCTCCGTCTTTCGCAACCCCCATTTCCTTTCTTGAGCTGCTTTATGGGAAGTTAATCCGGCATACTCTGTCCCATGAATCATCTTCGATTTTTACTTGAGCTTCATGAATGATTTCGGAGCGTACGCTCCGTGAATGGGATAATATGCGATACAAAGCATTACTGTTCCATGGATAATGTACGCGACGATAATACGATCGTTATGGAATTACGGAAGATTGTAAATTATGAAATTTTGAAGCTTTGATTCTGGCGATACGACGTTAATTAATGTTATTAATATTAAGTGAGTGTCGATATACTGGCATTATTAATATTGATATTAGTGATATTTAATATTATTATTAATTAAGGATGAGTATTAATAATATCGTTATTACTAATTACTTTTAAATTTAATGAGGACCAACTAATCAACAACATGAATTCTGATATAATTAACAAAAACTGTTGATATTTCCAACCCGCGTTAATGATTTTTCATCTAAAAGCAACGAAATTGAAAGATCGTCGTATAATTTTCTGATCAAAATAGAAAAACAGAGGGATGATTGAAGCGGAGAAATCGAGGTAAATTGATCGGTTAAAAAAAAGTGCTTCTGGAAGCTGATAATTCACATTTCCTCGTTCAGCTCGTGCAAATATTTTACGAAATGATTGTCTGAAATTGCTTCGACGGAAAGAGGAAAATGTTGACTGTAGAGGATTCGAACAGGTGTCACGCTGGCAGTGCGATACAACCAGCCCGTAATTAAACGTAATTTTTGACGATGATACTGTGGACAAGGGAATCATGGTTGCGAATTGCTGGATAGATGTAAAAATACGTCTGTCATTTACATTTCACGAGAAACCACCAACTGACTGGGATTCGAACGAAACACTGTCGAAAAATGAAACATCCTGAATTGAACGGCGCGGCGTTTGGACAATTTTATGTGACACGCATATTCATGCGAATATTGATTCAGACATCTGTTTTCTTGATGAAAAATTCTCACAGACTTTGAGGTACAAATTATTTCTGTTAATCTAAGGTGCAAGTACGCCCTTCATGAATTTTTGATAAGAATTTTAATATTGATAAATACGATTCACGTACTACTGAAAGAGGCAACTCACGTATTGCCAATATAATAGCTGCCCTTATTAGATATCTAACGATGAATTGATGCGAACCTTCGGTATGAAAGCGCCCTCAGAAACTTTCTAAACATCAGAAAAAGGAGAGGATCTAAAAGACGTTAAAATATATTTTCTGAGCCATCGTAATTGATTTCCAAAAGTATAGAAAAAATCATCAAACAGCAAAGGAAATAAAACGCAAAAGAGGCAAAGGTTTGTTCAAGAGGATCCAAGTTTCCGGTAATTTCGTTTCACCATTAATTAGTAGATAAATGAAGTTTTTTACGAGCAACTTTAAATCATGATTGGCAAGGAAAAGATCGCTTGAGATGCGTGCACAAAAGCGATGAAACGTCAAAGGAAATTAATGAGTGGTAAAAGTCAACCGTGACAGGAAAATTTTAATCATTCAACGACTCGAGTTCTTTGAGCATACCTTTACGGATTATGTTTCCGTCGCTGATCCTTTACGATCGCTAAGATCCTTTCATTTCCTCGTAAATGTCTCCTTAACTGTGCGAAAAATTGCGATAGAATGTGTCTTTGGCGCAACGCATAAACCGTAGAAGCTTTGATACATTTGTAGTTCGTAATTTAATACAAAGTCTTGTGATTCTTGTGAATCGAATTGGATGCAGGTATTTGGAAAGCATGTCCAATAAATAGGAAATTTTGAGAAAATGTAAAAATTGCCAAATTCAAAATTTTGTACCGTATTTTACAACACATTGGGTTTAATTCGTGATTTTTCGTATCGAATTTTCCTTCCAATGAAGCTGAAAAGTTCAACTCCACAGTTCGAACGATGTGATATCTGGGTTCGAAGTTAATAAGAAACTTTATTGAATCTTTGACAGCGAAAGGGCAACTTTTCCAATTTGCCACTGCTTCGAAGTTCAAAATCGAAGAGTATGCTTACGGAGTAAATGACGAGTACAGAAGGAAAATAAGAAACTTATAGTCGATAAATATTTTCTTACAACATCTAATTAGAAACTGTTAGTTGAATGAAGCTTGTTAAGCTGAATTTTTGCAAAAAGCAGTACTTCAACTTAGGAAAAATGTTAAACTGTGATGATAATTTTGAACATATTTCGGTCTCACTAAACAGGAAAATTACAAGATCAACAGAAATCGAAACTGAATCGTATCTTGGATGAATATTATAAAATTCCTCGATGGAGATATCGAAGAATTTGTCAGTCAACCAAGAAACGTTTCAAGCTAAGAAGCTTCAGAACGACGCCTGGGTGCATCGATTCGCATCCAAGCGCAATTTCCATTTCCCTATCAATTTCAAATCTGAACATATTTATCTGTCACACTTGACACCATCCCTCGATTCTAGCAGACGATACAGATCCACCCTACACAGTTTCATCAACTTGTATCTCAAACGTATGACGTTTCATTTTCAGACTATTTTTCAAACCATGAAATATACTAAAAGCGAATCTATTGACTAACTTCGAGACGTTAAGCCGGATCTTAATTTCCTCAAGGCATCTATTCGACTCCTTGATGGACACGAAGCCACCTTTTGAAATTCATGAAACACGGTCTGCGATGCATCAGTACATCTTGCCAATCTGTTTCTCTGGTAAATTAATCCGATAGAGACGAGGGAATTTAGAGCAGTTGCGCTCGGTACCATCTCAATCAAGACAGTATACATCCTTAGACAGAGTACTAATCAAAATGGTTGTCATTTACCATATGGCAATCGAAGGTATCGATTCTGAGATATATTTAAGCGATTTACGGAGATTTAAGACACCCTGTAGGTACAAAGGATTCGTTTGCAGGATCGTAAACGCATCGTACCGTGATCCAGTTTAGCGCTTTGAACTTCCTCTTTTGGTATCGACTTCCTCCTGCTTTCCAATAGATATCACGGATTGATTTAGAGAACGAGTAACAGACACGATTCAGAGACTCTGAACTTGTAGACTTTCTTTGGTTAGTACAATCCTTGAATTATCCTTTATCACAGGTACAAGGAATCCGTCCGGGGAGTCGGCGACGCACGGGACTTAGATAACGTCGGTATCCATTACATCCCTTGTTCTCGTTGGATACAGAATACGAGAAGCTAAGAAGTCTCTTTATGTGCCGATTCATTCTTCTCGCATGTTTTTCCAGAGATATCAAGAACCCGTCTGGAAAGTCTACGACGTAAAATCCTGACTAAGGCTCTGGAATCTCGGGTTTGAGATTTCCAATTTATACGTCGGAATAGTGGCGGAAGAAGTACGTAGACACTCTTCCTTTCTTCTCTGTAGATACGTAGACATTAGAAATCCACCCGCATAGTCGATGACACACGGGCTACAGCTTTCCTTATTGGAAATCTGACCTCCCTGAGACGATGAACTGTCTTTCCTCGGTACCGAAACACCAAGTACAAATGGTTAACTACGAAACTGGTGACATAATACTGAATTATGTCAGAAAGTTAGAGAAACTTCATGTTTCGCTGTAATAGAATTTCTGATCTCTCTGGTGACTTCTAACTTCCTGTTAATCAGCACAAATTAAGAAAGTCCCATGACAATTGCCGAGTTCATACTTTTCAGAAAATGAATTTCACTCCTCGAGAGTTGATTTCAGTGTACAAGTTGGCATGGATATTTTTTATGACTATTTCAGCATGAAAAATTATTTAGGATAGTTTTAATCTGCACGATGGCAGTGATCGAACGACGGCTATGAAAAATTACATTATGGTGTTGTCGACGAGGGACAAAGGGTTTTAATCCACTCCCTCTGCATCGAAGTAACTGAATTCGTGCACAAGCACGTGACAATGTATTTTAGACACGATGAAAAAATTGATTTATCTGATGCGATCATCCTCGAAAAGAACCCATGTCTGATAACTCTTCGAGGAAGAAAATTTAATTACAATTAATTAGATCTATACTGGAATTTCTGTATATTGTATAAAAATTAATATTGGAACTGTTTCTTCTGTTTCCGGATACGTACGTATAACTGGCCACTTTGAGCGAAGGGAATCACCGATAAGGGTTATCAGCTGATTGTCGTGTCCGATTCCATTATGAACCATGATAATCATAGACCAGAGAACAAGCATCTCATGGCAATACCTCCGTCACATAGCCACCAATTTACCTTAATATTCTCTGTGATGGATTCGGTATAACTATCTCAGTGTTCGACAGCCTGCATGTAACATTGATTTGCATATCACTCGTGTAACATTCACTCAATAAAGTTCAATTAATTCTACTAAATAATTATTTTTTCTTCCCTTCATTGATAAGACAAGAATTTACCGTTTAATCCAGAACAGAATTAAATGTTTATTAAAGCTGGAAGGCGAATTCAATTTAATTAAATCTGATCATTTCCATGCCTGCAGTCAACGTTCAATCGTTTGTAAGTTACTTTCGAGCTACGATTTTAATATCATATCTGTGGAATGTTTTTTCATAAAACGAAAATTCGGTTTCAATTTACACAGAATCATCAAAGTTTCAACTTGTGGTGAAATGTAGGCTTCATGAAACAGAATTCTAATTGCTTCACAATTGCATCTTGCAATTCGTTCATCATTTTCCCTGTCAGTAATCTTTTAAAATCAAGATTTGTGAAACATGAGATGTTCGACAGGATCTAAAAAATCTATTTCCCTTAGAACTACTTAGGTAAATATACTTTCTCTGAGGAGTATGAAATTTCTTTCGACATTTATAAAATGCAAGAGGAATTTCTTTAATCCATCAAATCCTATGGCCGTCATCTTTCGTTATTTTCGAGAAAATGCTCTTTGAATTTAAAGATCAGCTAATCAATGCTGTAAAATTTCTTTTTTTATCACCGATTTTAAACTAAAATATTTATAAAACGAAGCAACTAAATATCATGTTTCAGTGGTATACACAGGAGATTCCAAGGAAGAAATTCTTCGAACATTTTCGAATACCCTTCATTGCTTTTAAAAGCGGATTCTGGAGATCGATGTATTCACATTGGCTATTCCATATTTCAAATTTCTCATACCACATATGCATCCACGAACCGCAAAAGCTCCATATTGACAAGTATACCGCGCGAAACTTTATCATGCGACTCCATTGAAACCCTGGATTGTGAAAGGCTTTCGAATCAATTCCGATTCGTCGTTTAAAGTTGAGTAATTGAACCTTTTCACTTGCTCATGCAACAATTCTCGCTGCAATTTAAATTCGCGCCAAGATTCGTTACCGTAGACAGGCTGTTAGCTGAATCGTTTTCTTGTTTTCCTTAGATCGATTCAATCTTAATTTCATTTGCACCGCGTCGACGAAGCTTCGACGTAATTAGCTGTCGTTCTATCGTCGGCTTCCAGACACCTTTTAACAATCCATTTCGCACCGCCAAGGGGCTCTTTTTAAAAAGAACGTGAGTCTTCTTCCACTCGCGGGAGCTTTCATCTCTGGCGGTTCCAGTGTTTCTCCATTTTCTCGATGGATCCCCACAGCGTTACAAATTCGACGTTGAATCAATATCTTCTGCTGTTTTCTTTCTCCTTTCGAAAACAGCCTACGTCGACGAGAGTTTCAAATCGAAGGGGACGTGTCTGTGCTGGACACGAAACGAAATTTCAAAGGTTTCATTGGTAGATAGACGTCAGGAGATTAATAATCTGTGTTACCATTGAAAGCGGACAATCTGTGGCTGCTTTTATGGTGGCAATTTAACGCTACAACCCTCGTGCTGGTAACACGCAGAAGGTAAGCTTTAAAGCCGTGGATTATGGATTTGCATATACGATGAGATTCTGCGTGGAAATGATCATTTAAGAGTGTTGATTTTACTAAAGCTACTCTTTTGATGTCTCGTTTACAAATTTTGTGATTTAAAGTTGAATATTAATAGAGTCAGAAAATTTTAATAGCATCAAAGATTTAACAGCTACCTAAGATAAGAAAAGATTCGATTTTAATTTTTTAAGACAGAAAGTTCCTTAAATGGAAACCTTCTTTTCATCAACCAGGATCCAAGAACCCTTGTTCAACTCCATAATACCAGGTAATCCTTCACGAGAAAAATTGCATCGGAAACGGAAAAACGAGCAATCCACGAATCTTCCAGTGATACAGGATTCAGGATATCTCGTTTTCCATTGAGCGTAATTGAGGCAAATTAATTATCTTGGGACGACTGCTAGGAAGGTATATTTATCCTCAACGAAACGAGATTTTGCCTCGAATCTTCTTAATTAGCGAACGTCATCCGCTTAGATGCTATTGTCCACTGAACTAAATAATTAAGCTAAATGAAGCTCCGTTCGTCGTCATTTTTCTATGGATTCTCGCAGCGAGTTTCAGTTTTCCCTGATGTATAATACATAGAAATTGAACGTTAACAACGAAAGAAGAGGGAAAGGTAAATCGGAAAATGCGCGTACATCTGTTTTCCGATTCTTGGAACGAATATCCAAGATCGTTCTGCGATTTTCTTCGGATAAGAGGAAAACAGAACAGAGCATCTCCAGACATGATAAGATTGAGCAATCTGGAAACGTTGGAAAACAGGTACGATCCGACAGGTTTTTATGGATTCCCCGTTTTAGCGATGTTATTTGTATCGTAATGCACATTGGAGCTTGCAGGTGGAATTTAAACGGGAGAAATTTTAAAATGTAAATTTATCGATGATTGCAAATATCGTTAATACAGTAATTTGAAAAGACTAATAAATAATCGTGTTCTCCATTACTGATAATTGCGAAATATCGGTAACCAGAGGATGGTACTTCAAGGGTGGAACATCTTAATTGAACAGAGAGAGGGTTCGCCTCTAATTGTTTCATTATAGATCATTTGACATCTTCATTTGATTTAATAGACAAAACCAGAATGCATTATGCGTTCAAGAAGATGCAACCACTTTCAGATATTGCATCCACTTCATTTATTTCAACCCTTTCGACACATTAATTTTCCTAAGTTACTAAAATTATCTTACATTCTTGGTTCATTTATTTTCATTCGAAAAGTGTTAAATTTCACGAAGTAAATTAATCAGAATTTAAAAACTTTTCAAACGTTTCATCAATTTTTATTTGCATCGATTGTGTAGTGTAATCAAGGTGTACTCACAAAGTTGCAGTTTTTCCCCCGATGCAAATGGGTGATAAATTTTACGAAGTTTCGACAATCTTAAACCACCGCGACAAACTTGGTCAACATGTTGTCCAACCCGAATGACGATCGAGCAATATGTATTACTTTCTCGATACAATCTGTCACCTTGAGTATGTCTTACCCTGATTTTCCAATCTTCTTCGACAAACTGAGTGGTCGTTTCTATAAACCCGCCGAACCTCGCCCAGAACACCCCCCCCACTCTGAGACTAATTAATTTTTTACTCATAAACTCTGGAAGCCTGCTTTTCTTCGTTCTTCAGCAACATATTTTAACTGACGAATAAATTCCTTTCACCTGTTCGTTATTAAAATATTTGCCGGATCTTTATATCGTGATCTCAACTTACGAGTTAGGTGCAGAAATTTGTAATCAAATCGTTTCATCCATCAAAAACTGATATTTTAAAGAATTTTTAATATCGTCTGTCTGCAGCATTTAAGTGAGATGTTTTACGAGTTCCTCAACAAAGTTCCTCAAGTTTCTTATTTACAGATTTCTGCACATTTATCTGGTAAACTGAGAATTCTGTATAAAGGGCTTCGCCAAGATCAACGTTGATCCAAACGAACATAAAAAGTTTTCCTTGATCTATTTTCGATCGAGCTGTCGTGTTCCATCTCTTACCGATAAAGAGAAGTTTTTTTTCTTCAGTCATCTTAGACACAAAAAGGTGAGCGGAAAGCTTTTCTTCCACTTATCCCTCTCCCACGCAATTGAGATTGCGTATAACAAACAACTAACATCGTATCGTTGATACATTGTGCTATAAATATCGAAATTAATATCAAACAAATTTTTACTGCATTTCAAATAGAAATATTATTTCACACGACTCTCGAATAACATAGTACCTCAATTTCTACTGGGTACATTTCCCATGTACTTCATTTTACGCGTGAACAAGTCGAAACCCGAAATTACTCAGTTACCAACTGATTTCGAACAAATGATAGACACGTGAATCCATTAAAAGCGTTTAATCGTCGACGAAACATCGCCAACGAAGCTGCAAATCGCGTCGAATCGCTCCGTGAAATTTTATAGTTTCTCTCCGAAAATCCTAGCAATTTTACGTCCCTCGAGTCTCGTCGAAAACGAGCGCCATTCGTCTTTCTAAAATTTCATTGAAAATGACATTGGCGAAAGAAAAAAACAGAGCGACACTCGATCCGGTCGATTCTCGAGCGGATGGAGCGTCATCGAGCGTTTCGTCGCGTGTTTATTACACGATGTTTATCGACGGGTAACCGTGCGAATTGCTCGTGAAAACAGATGCGCCTCGCAAATGAACGCGATGTTAATTTAAGGCGGCATTAACAGTATCGTGATCACGAGTTACTGGATCGGAAGCATTAACGTTTAAAATTAGAAAAGCACTCGTAGATCAGACTCGGTATCGCGTGTATCAAGCTGGCCGAATGTGAAATGTTTGTCTATCAATTATTCACTGGTTCTCGCGATGCTACGAATGAATTTATTGCCGACTATTTCTGCTCCGCGTTTTGCATACTCTTTTTTTATTTCTACGATTCCCTTGAAAGTTAGCCAGACCGGAGCGAATAATTAACACGTTGATACCACGGTGCTGCCATGGTGGTCAGTGGTGGTCGAAAGAGAAGGCAAACTTTGCAAATTGAGTTTTTAAATTTGAAACTCCAAATCAACCAACTGCATCCTCGACCATTTGATACATATGGAGATCACTTTTGAATCTTCAATTCCTAGCTCTATACATTTTATTTGAAAATCTGATTTATCAATTCGATGTAAAAAATTATATGGATAGTAAGAAATGATCAATTATCCAGTTAACAGCTGTTTCAACAGCCTCGCGATAGTTACGATCGTTTCATATATCAAAATTTAATTTACCAACTTCGCTACTACACGAAGCGGTTGGATGGTAAAATTTAAATGGAAACAAACATAAATTTGTCCAGATGGTGCTTCACTTTACAGAGACTACGTACGTTTAAGCTTTGCTGCATTTGTTACAAGAGTTTCTCATTAATTCAAACGCTAATGGGCACGTAATTTGCTAACAATTTTGTAGCAAAAAACACAATTTACAAAAGTGTTTTAAATACTTGGTTCACGATTAACACGTTGAATAGCAGGGTACTGGTGAACGGAATTACAAATTTAATATAATCGAATAATAATAGAAAGCGAGGTTCCACGTTCGTTTTGACAGCAGCAATCAACGTGTTAATGCATTTGTAAAATTACACCGAATCCTGTTTATTGGTAACTCGATTCGTTTAGAGCTTCTTGGTAAACGATTTACCTTTCTTGCTGCTCCCGCTTTTCCTTCGAAGCGAGTTACGTTTTCGACTACTCGCCGGCTCCGGTTATTATTCACACGTGCTTAATTTCTCGTTTCAACGAGCTTTCGTGATTCGCTCTCGCGAATAAACACACACGCGCCATTCACTCGTTGCTCGATTCTTTGCCCGTGTTATTTCCAGTCTTATCGAACAACAAATTAATCGAACGATCAATAAGAAAACATACAATTCTCGAAAAAATTCAGTGTCTATTTGAAAAAAAAAAAAAAAAGAAAAGGAAAACAATCAATTTTTCAAGCTTCAGATCGTAATTTCAGGCAGTGCAGGATAAAGAAAAATAATTCATTCTTAATCGTAACACTGATGCATCGATCCTCTTCTCGTTTCTCTTCTCTTTTTAATTCCAAGATGGAATGCACTTCGAAGGTACAGTAAAAAAAATTGTGTTAATGATTCAAGATTATGTATACGTTCTGCTTGTGATGTTTCTACTTATTATCGCAGCGATTCGCGTGTTTTTTTTTTCTTCCTTTCAGTCATTCGTTGTACGTAAAACGGGATGCAAACATTTGTTGTTATCATGAAATGCACCGATAGATGCTAGCCACGCTGGCAACGAGATATCAATTCGGCGAAATCGACAGCGCGCCGTAAACTGAAGCGAAACTTGGATCCGAGGAGGATCCATGCTCCCTCGACGCAGTCGCAAAACACGATGCAACCTTTCTATGTTCTCTTTCTTCTCTTGACGCCCCGTACTAGGATATTTCTCCTCGAATTAACCCCCTGTTTCCTTCCTCCTCATCGACATCTCTTTCCATCTCTCTTGAGAATTCAAAGATCATTCTACTTAACGAATTGTTTTCTTCAAATTGTTTTCTGATAAAAAAGGAACTTCTGTAACGAATCTTTCGTCCAATCTCTTGGGATATTGCTTTCAATACAAATGTGATAAATCTGGATGAGGAATCCAAGGATTAAACACAGTAGAGAGGATTTGTCGTGCGAAGGGTTGTTTATTCATCAACAGTGGTCTTCTTTTGATAATCGACCAGAGGTCAGCGAGAAGAGGAATTTCGAGAAACGTCCAGCAACACGAAACTATGGAATCGCGTCGCTCGTTCGTTGTTACGTTTGCGAATCCACTTGGAATTCAATTAGAATTCCCACGGTAAGTGATGCCCGGAATGGTCGGACATAGCCGCGCGGAATACAAGTGCAGAATTTCAAGCTTCTCAGTCTTCTCGGCGAGTCGATGGGAGGCACGTTAAAAAAAGTACCACGTTATTTTCGTGTTGAATCCGACTCGTTATTCGTTCGTTTATTCGAGCCATTGTTATGTCGGTACAGACGAGACTCAATTCGTTCGTCGAGTCACGATTATTAGCGGATTTTCGACAAAATTTCAACGGTTAATTAATAAAATTAACACTCTTACAGGCTTCGTTGTAATCCAGTGGAAAAATTTTCGGGCTAATTTCCCTCCATCGCGTTAAGTGCCAATCAATTTCACCGCAATTAACACTTCAAGCGTGCACGAAAATGTTCAGCAGTTGTATCCTGACCCAAAAATGAATCGCGAGTACTATTTTCGTTCGTTTGATCGATCCAGGGATAAATCGTGACCTTTTAATTACCGTGGATAGCAATAAGGCGAAGAACGCTGTTTTCAATCAAATTAGAAGGTAAGAGGATATCGTTTCAACTGTTTGTAGGCAATTAATGAATGGAAACAGGATTTGTCCAGTCGCTTCTTCGAAAATTCATTGAATCATCTCATTCGATAGATTTCTTTTCTTCTCGTTCCAAGTGATCTTGCTAAATCGTTTTCGAATGAATTAAACGGGGCTGTCGTAATCACTGTCATTTTCATGACACTCGTTCGTCTACTTGTATGACGTGGAACGAGAGAGAAGAGGACGTTCAGATTTCTCGTTTATTTGCTGATCGTTGCGTGATCTCGTTCAAGAGGATCGAGTAGAAGGCAAACGAAAACAGCCTAATTCGATCGGGGAACCAGTGGAAATTGCGACAAAGATGTTATACGCTTTTCATCTGCGATATTGGCTTGAGGAAACACGAGAGGAGAAACGGTAATGGACGATGACAATGAACGATAGATGAGAAAAATAACCTGTCGAACGTTAAACATACGGAAATTTGATTGTAATAATTTGATGGAAAAATGACAGACTTTTGGAAGTAGAATTGCACGAAAATAAATGATGGAAATATCATTTCTGGGCTTAAAATGATCCATCGATGATCCTCGGGTTTTAATATAGAAGTTGACTTGTTTCTGTTAAGTTCTGATGGATGCAACCGCTGGAAGTTTCACCGCGATTAATTTACACGACGACGAGCTGATCAAACCTGTTCGCTATTCGGAATTCGTAACTTCTCCAGCGACAACATTGATTAGTTTTATCGGCCTCAACGCGAGACCAGAAATTTCTCGAAGAAAATTAAAGCAGCTCACCGAGTTCGGAGGCAGCATCAACGATCGGAATTAAAGCATCCCGATATCGTCGTTTTTAAAATTCTACGGCTCGTCGGAGATATTAATTCAGCACGGTTAATCGATACGGAACTGGTGGAAATTAATCGATACGAGATAAAGGTAGATTCGCATTTTTAGCAATTATATGTCGATGGACAATTGCCCACTGTAAGGTAACTGCGTATTCCTTCGTCAGCTGTGAAATATTGGTTCGTGGAATTTATCAAAGGGCCAATAAATTAGGGGGTTTAACTCATTGATTTAACAATGGACAAAAGGTAGACTAAATTTAACAAGCAACAATGAGAAGTTCAAAATTTGTAAAATGGAATAATATTTGGTTGCTGGAAAATTTCGTAGGGTTTCATTAATGAAACATTTATCAAACGTTTTAATTACCATCATTTCAGGTTGATAATAAATCATCCCAACTATCTCATTCTCATTTTGCACTTCTTTTCATTTCATAGTTCTTATGTAATTTTTTGCACGGAAAATCTTTTTGCTGTACGTATTTGAATGTTACTGAACCATGTGAAAGGAAGCTTAAAGCAAAGGGTTAAAGCGAGATTCTTTGGCCTGTGATCGTTCGCTGGAAAAATTGTTAGCAACTGCATGCTCTTTTTAAAACTCAGCATTTACAAGTGCAATCGTGAATATGCAAATTACGCAACGGTTATTTGTTGTGGGTGGTCACGCATTATACAGCTAAAATGCAACAGCTAGGCAGAAATAATTTTATAGGTTGTAATTTGCCAGAGAATATAAAAAGCAGTGCTAATAAATGACGTTGCGTTGTCGATCAGCTTCCTTCGTATAAAATAATTGAAAGTTAATTAAGATGAATTTTAAACGTCCCTCGTGTTTATTTAATCGAACAGAGGATGAGAATAGCGGTAAACAATTCAGTAAATTTTATCGTAACAAAAGCAATGTATTAAATTCAAAAGCTTTATATCATTAAATACAAATATTTTTCAATAAATATAAAAGAAGTGGATTTCTCTAATTATAAACAGATTATTTTATATTTTATTTTTTTTTATATTTTCGTTTTTATTAGGAGAAATTTGTTGCAGTGATTTATTGATTTTAATTAACAGTGAGTATTAAACTCATAAATACCACTTTGGTGTAATCTATGTCACGAGTTTCGGATATTAAATCCACAAATAAAGGTGAAAAAACTAGTGGTAGAAGTTATTGTTTTCTAAAATGTTCTACCTGTTTATTTTTTTATAGTGTGAAAATATAAAGTGGACTTTCTATTGAATTGTTTGCATACAATTATAGCAGTGACCACAGACCCAACAAAACTGGACATGCCATTGTTTCCGAAGGATCTTGAATTTGTGCCTCGAGAACGAGGTGCCATCTGCTCTATCCTAGTATGAAAATGTGAAACACTTGAAACTGCAACAGTCTAATGCACTTTGACGGTGCATTACCGGTGCAACAGAAGGTTGCTTCGATACCAACAATTATATCCCTTATTTCCCTATATCCCTAAATTTTCCTTCTCTATTACATACATAATTTTCACCATTTGTATTTCAAAAAGAGTTGGGATTCTTGCGCCTTTCGAAGAACTAACAAAGACCTAACTTCGCTCAAGAACAAAGGCATGTCCAGACATTAAAATTAACCCAATATAAAACATGAAACTTAATACATTACTTTAATGCTTGCAGTGTCTCATTTGTTCCCTTTTCGTTTATATTATACTCACTGGAAAGCTTCATTAACATTACAGTTTTATCGCAAACAGCGACCAAACTTTTCAACTGAGCATTCAACGATAAAGCTAAAATTCGGTTCCATTACTCAACGCTGCTGCCATCTGATGGCCAGAGGTTCAGTCTTTCTAAGCGCGGGAAATTGCAATCGATTGAAGTATGGTCTCAAACCAGCTACATTATCGCAGACTGATAAAAACAGCCACCTAGTTCTCGACCTACAGAATGAAACCTCAGCGACAAAACACGACTTTCGAATAAAATCAAGCTTCGCGCACTACCTGACAGAAAAAGAGCGCTAACTTTCTGCTGCAGACATCTGCGGAAAGGAAACTTTAATATCGCAATGATTTATTGAATTTATCCGCAGTCTAATAACTGCACATCTGTATTCTACAAAATGTATTCACAAATCTTCTACAATTATTTCATTGGTACTAATATTTGGAGATTGTTCTTCCTGGTGAGTGCTTATAAAATTGTTAGCAAGATAAATCCGGTACATCTATAATCTGGTTACATTTGCTCCGAGATAAAATAGTTTACTCTTTACTCTGCTCCAACGAACTAAATGGACCCATGATTTTTCATTTCATCACAAAGTAATTTAAAAAATAGAGAAACCAAGAATAAAAAGAGGACAAGAGACAAAAGGACAATTGCGTTAAAAAATGAATGGATTAATTCATGGAAAATCATAAAGTAAAGGGATCGAATGATTAAAACGTGTCAAAGGTAAACGGAAATGTTTGAAACCATTCGGAAATCGCAAGTAGCTTCTTTAAAGCAGCCCAACCACTCGAGCAAAATTATAAAATCGGCACGAAGTGTTTGCGCCAAATATTTAGTCGAGAATGAAACGAGGTGGAAGGGAAAGAGGAAGTGGGTAGACTGCTCGAGGTCACGCCACACAGATTTTCAGATCTATATTTCAAAGGACGGCCAACTTGCACGCATTCGAACACAAGTCGAGGCCTTACGGAAGTGATTCGATTACGTAATCCTCCATATTGCCATCTTTGCGATCCAACCGTGGATTCAATATTTTATGTTTCAACGAGTACCTTTGGGACATTTTATCATCGCATCCAGCCGCGACACTTGTGTCACTTACGTCAGAAGACTCCTTGCAATTCAAGTAACTTTCGCGAGATGCATTATGAAATTGTCATCCATAAAATATGTATTTTAGCTATTTTTATTAAAGACATTATTGAAACACTTAAATATTCATGTTTTTTAACCTTTAAAATTTTAATTGATGTACCATAAGTGCCATTTTACTACACTTTTCTGTAATGAAATTCTGTTAGCCTTCATGCATTATGAAACTGATAGTTTAATATGCAGCAATCATCCAATTAGGCAAATAGTTTCACCTCGTCTTATCTTCCATTTATAATTACAGTAAAAATTCTATGATTAAAGAATTTTAATTAATTCTAATTAATTACCGTGCCAAGGTATCAATAGTCCTTCCAAATATTTTATTTTAGCATCAGTCAACCCTGCCTCACCTAAGTCATCTATGAATCTCAAATTTAACGATAACTTAGCTCGAATAACCGTAATACGAGACGCGTCCGCAGCTATTCACGGTAATTAAGAAATTTTAATTAAGGCCACCATGTCGGAACGTATGGAGCCCTGAGTATCTGGATGAGTCCCTAGCGACGAGCATTCATTCGACCGCGTCAACTCTTTACCTTAAACCGTTTTAATTAGGTGGCACACGGAGCGTTGTATATTTGATATCAACGGGCACGTGTTGCTGACATGCATTCTGAATGCGTGTATACTCAGAAGGGATAAAATAAATCCGTACAACCTGTTTAAAAGCTCTTACCCTTAAGTCTAGTACACCCATAAGAATCACGATCGAGCGGTTATAAATTGCAGAGTTATTATCTGTGCTTTAGTTTTATCGGTGCAACTAATAGCACTCTTCTGAAGTTTAGTGATGAAAAATGGATCAGAGAATAGAGATTTTTCATAATTTATTTTATAACACATAGAAGATAAGTTGTTGTTCTTTCTTCTTTGATGTTTTAATTTGTCGAAGCTTTAATGAACAGATAAATGTTCTGAAATGTTTGATGATAAAAGTTTTACCCGTATCATAATTTTAATGCAACCTTTGACCTTAAACATACCCCACGTTAGTAAAAAATTGTTTGTCTTTATAATAAACTGGATGTTGAAGTTAAATTTAGTTATTTTGAAATTCAAATGGATATGAAATTTATTCGTCCAAAAATGGATTAGTAACAGTGAAAGACAATTGGATGTCGAGAATTCGATCGGAAAGAATTGATCAACCTTTTATTTCGATCTGATGGAATGTTGTGCTTTAATTGTATCGCGATTTGCAAGCATTGTGTGTACACAATCTGTACGCAACAGACTCATAAAGCTTTTAATCCTGCATGGCCAACTTAATGAACTATTATGTCACGCACTCCTTTGTACGAAATTCTGTTAAAATAACTGTTGTGTACATGGGTATTGTGAATATTTATCGTATATCTTTTGAATTTCAATTCGTGTTCAATAACAGCAATTTTGTTAAATGAAATAATTGGAATGTAATTGAAACGGGCTTATGAAACTAAAATAGAACGATCAGTACTTTTCAAATTTCTTTTTACATAGGTCATGAAATAAAACAGAAAAGGTATAAATTTTTTAGAAAAACCCTATATGGATCACCATTCGACGTTTCTAAATACTTGTAAATTTTATTGCTCCCCAATTCAACCCTTATCGCTAGGATCGACGTCAATTTTTCACGACCCAACGAGGTCAGCATTAGTGATGGGGTAGCAATTACAAGTAATTGCTTTCAATTCGTATGTGACGAAAGTTTCGAATAATTTCAAATTTTAATCAAGCTCTACTAGTATCGAAATTCTTGAAAATGAAGAAAATGCAACAGTGTCCAAATTTCTCAAATATTACCATTTTATACTTAATATTATACTAATAATCAACTAGATACTATCTGCAATTTATACCCGCATGATTTACAACTACAATTTTCAAAACAATTTAAAATTATTCTGCACTTGTAAAAATCAAATTTCTAAATTTTCCAAAATGTTTGACTTCGAATAATTATCCAAGTAATTCGATACCTAAATATACTCAAATTTCTCAAGTAAACTTGCAGACAGCATCATTAATCACGGTCTAAATCACGTAGGTCCTCAATTTGTCGGTATCTTACCCTATTAAAATTACCTCGTCGTGCACGCGATTATCGTCTGCTGTGCTTCTTATCGGTGCATCATTAATTTCTGTTTGTAATTAATCGCTGGCAAATTATTCCAGAAACGATTCAATCACCGATCTACACGCGGGGTGGTTTGCTATACTCCTGCTGGATCGGGGGTGGGTGGGGGTGGCTTCGTAGGTTGCTCATTCTCGCGCGGGTAGAGCAACCTTCGCCAGTAGTATCGCAGTGACGAGCAGACGCGGTTGTCTCCTATCGCCGATCTTTCCTTCGTTTCTACGTTCAGTGTCCCTTTACAACCCCCGACAACGCTTACCATCACCCGTGAGTACATTTTTTGCCGCTTTTCCACGAGTCGCCGTTCAATTTCCATCGTTTTTCCCCATTCCACGCGACACTGTTTCTTTTTACTACATTCGCCTCGAGCGTCTTGTGTGAACAACAAAGTGACTAAACGTGGAAAGTTTTTGAAAAACTTGCAAAGTGTTGTTTTAAATTTGTCTACTTTAATGGTGAAACTTCTTTTACTGAGTCGGATATAGAAAACTTCGCGATCGATCGACGAGATGGTTGATCAGTAAACGAGTTGGAAACTTTGATCGAAATGTCATTTCGCGTTGCGGAAATCGTGATCTGTCTTTTTGGAACGCTACAGAATTTCGTGACGACCGTTTGTAAATCAGGAAGACACTTCTCCCGCAAATATTCAAGTTTAAATGAGCGATATTCATGTCTCGATCGCTCGTTGAATTTCTTATTAAGCAAATGTTGATTTAGAGGAAAAGTTTCTTTCTTCTTTTAGCGGTTCTAAATTCTTATTATAGATCATTTAGATAAATCTTGAATATGTCTAGGGTTGGTATTCAGCCCGCAAGTCTCTTAGAGCGGCTTACAACTACTTTAGAACTTGATTGTGCATCTGTTTATGCCGACCTAAACTGAAGGTATATTTAGGTTCTCTTAAGCCCAAGTTTCTCACAAAGCATGGAACGTTACTAATTATCCGTAACGTTACTGATGGCAGTGCTTCTAATTTTGTTATGTGGTACCAATATGATTGTGGCTTCGTGAAATTCCCACAGTTCAAATTGGTTCTAATATACTCTGATAGATCAATAATTTGTTTTTAAATAGAATGTCGAATACCACCCCTACACCATTTTAAACTTTAATTACGTCAATTAATAGAAATAATTTTTCAATTGGAAAGCTAGTTTCTATAATTTTCTTGCTACCGATAATTCTTCAATAATTCAAACATTCCTAGGGCATTTCTTGTCCCGTTACACCGAATGGCACGAAATTTCGCGCGAGAATTAACCGCAGAACTAATCTACGTTTCCCCATGAAGGATCAAATCGTTTTGTCATACTCCCATTCAACACTTAACACTCTCCAAAGTGGTTGTCGAACCGAGAAAGTTAGCCGAATCGTCGAGCAACAATCTAACGCAGTTAGTTTTAATCGCATGAATGAAATTCTGTGTCTGATTTAACGATTAATCATCACTTCAACCCCCGGGCGATAATCCCTTTGTTCGGTTGCTTCGTTCGTTGTATTCAAATTGTATGCAAATACGTTCTGGCGACCAGACGCATACACGTTAAAGGGACAGTGAGTCGGTGCCGTTTCGATGCTGTCAAGAACGTCTAAGTTTCGATGTCGACGTTAAAATTCAGCAACAACGACGCGAGTTTCCGATGGGCAGCGTCGAACGGTCGGGAATACGTGGCACGAGGTGTGCTTTCAAGCATGGAAATTCAATTTAAAAATTCACAGAGGAAAATTCCGTACAACCTACAACTGCGCGCGTGAACAAATTTCGTTTTTTTTTTTTTTTTTTCGTTTGAACAATTAATTAAGATCGCTTGTTACTCCGGGTTAGCAGGAAAATTAACATCGCGATAGCTGTGCAAAGAAAGCAAAATTATCAGCTACGCGACTGTTTTTAGCTTTTGACACCTTATTAACCCTTGCGCGATATAATTACTTCCCTCGCCTGATTATCTTCCTTATGTAATTATTTCTCTTTCGCGCTGCTTCGTTTGTTATTCTTGCAACAATTTTTTAATTTTACAGTCTAATGCTTGGTATGTACTCAATGGCCGTGCAGGGCTGCAAGATAACAATAATAATGTTGAATGTTTGAACAGCGTAAAATATAATGCTTTCATAATGTACGTGGTGCTGTAAAGAATTTTCATGTTGCTTTGTTATACCAACATGTTGGATTAATTTGCACCGATCATTAATTAAAATGTTTTTAATCGATGATTATCAATAATAAAAGATAATATTGTCACTGTGGATGCAATCGTTTCCGTTCGATCTTTTCAATTAACAACTTGATGTCTTAGCTTTTCGTCCAGTTTTACCTTCATCGTTGGTAGAATAGTTCTCCATGAGTCATTACAGTGTTTGGTTTCCCCGCTTCCGGCGACGATCAATATTTGGATCGTCGCGATGTTTAAGGCTAGATTAACCCGTATATTTATGCGACCGCGGTTCGCGTTATCGGCTCGCACACCTTTTACGTCCAATTTCGCGTTCCGCTCAAAAACGCGCCGCGGAATCGCGAAGAAGAGGGTGACAAAGACGCACATGCCGATCCATTTGAACGACCGAGAAGTCGATTTCATTAGTTTAACATCGATGGAACGAGCGTGAAAGACCGCCAGTAAAATTATACATTACAATTTGAGAAATTTGTTCCAAGCTTCGCAGCTAGAGCGAGGCCGACGGAATACCATGTCGGCTATGTAATTAAATTTTTTTTGCAAGGAAACTGCAGACATCTTGACCTGGTTTTATTCTCGCTAATGTTAAACCGGAAACTAAGGATTGACGGTGGTTAAAGTCGAACGAGAATCTAGCTGTTCCTGAAGAGAAGCGTGCATTGAACTCTCTTATAAATAGACGAAATGTTTCATCGATGTCACGATCTTTATTTGGTTTATTGATACTTCGACAGGTTTCATCCAGAAGCCCACGTGTGTATTGATGTTGAGGTGAATTAGATTCCTTTTTGAAATTCATAATTTCATTTCTTTTCGTGGAGAACTCTCGATTTTCTCGAAGCAATTTCAGTGATTTGAAACCAAATTGCCTTTGGTCTGTGTTTCCATGGTACAACATGTATGAAATCCTTTCCCATAAGCTTAATCCTTTGACCATCAAGCACGAAATTTCGCAACACTATAGTGGTACATGTTTGTACATCCAATAATTTGATACTGCAGATGATATTTGTGTTGTGCGAGTTGCATCATGATGTGAATGTCAATGGTGTTAATTATTAAGGATTCAAAGATTAATTGTGAAAATTAAACTTGATATTCCGATTATTAATTATAATCTTTTTGTTTAAATAGAGGCTTAGATAGCTGATAAACAGATGTACATACTTTTAGACGTCTCTTTGTAAGCTACTTTATTGGACATTTTACTTTTTCGTTTTATAGTGTCATATTTCCTTAACCTATCATGATAGCGATTACATCAAGAATAATATTGTCAAGAAAACGAGTCGCGTGTTCGTTTGCACTTGCAGTAAAAAGTAGAACGCGTTTGGCTTCAACTAAGTAACAAACTAAAAAATGATGTCCATTTTTATCTTCAATTTTCCAAGGTAGTTCGAGTTTATGAGCCATTCGACAGGCATAGTGAACATTGGTCACTGATGAAAGTAATTTAAACTAACAGGGGGGAGGAATATCGCATCAGGGGTGCTTGCTAGAATTACCAATATTGATAGGGTAAAATTTATAATGATTAATATAACGATACTGGGAGATAATAAAATGAGCAAAAGATGAAAAATCAATACAGATGTTGCACTCGCCCTCTTTAATTATCCCTTGCCCTATTTTCGACCTACCTCACTTTGTTCTCTCTTAAGTCACTGCGACACGACTTTGGCTTTTTTTACCAAAGTCGTTGAGGAATTAAACGCACAGACAAGCGCTGGATATACATCAACCCCTGTCGATCAAAGCGAAACTTCATAAGAGGGGGAAAAAAAAGGACTAACTTCGACCGTTTGTTCGCTTCGATTCCAGCTTGTTCATGTTTCCTTTGGCCAGGAGTACGCGTAAAAGAGTCGTTTTACGAGCAAACACGTTTCAAGGCGAATCCTCGAATTACCCTGGTGGCTGTAATAAAAGAAGTCCGCTGGAAACGCGTGCGCTACGCTGTAGAATGAACCGTAAACGCGAAACTTTTCCAAGCTTTTCTGAACAGATTGTTTCAGCCCGTCCAATTTGCCAAGGCGACTTTTAAACGGGCTCGAGATCGCCGTTTGCTTTCGTCGAGTGTTCCCTTCCTCATTTTTTCACGGCTTCGCAAGAATTCGCAAGCTTTTAGTCGGCGATCAAAGCGAGCTGTTTCGTTTTCAACCTCGCGCCTTAATTACTGTATGTGTTCTAATTGGTACACGGCTTGCTCGTTACATGACACTTGATTTTAACTACAAAATACACAATTCACCCTACCACCATGTTTTTTTAAATTGAATTTATGTTGAACTCTACCCACCATGCGCTTTTGCTTTGCTTGTAATATTTACACAGAACGTGAAACGAGCTGGGCGGAAAAAATTTTCACGAGTGTTTCACGGATACTTGTTTTTTCCCGATGACATTTCTCACGTACATGGCCGTGTAATTTAACGGTGTCACAACGTTTCTCATTCGTTATAACGAAGACTGATTTTCTCCAGTTTCGTTTCATTAGCATTTTTACTATCAGAGCTTCTTATTTGATTAATTCTTTGAACGAATAAAAATAAAATTAAATGGGTGTGCACAATTCTATCATTGCAATTTTTGTTTTGCTGATAAATAAAAAAGCCAAGTAACTAAACAACGAGTCGTATAAAACTCGTAGATATATTAGAAAAGAAAAATTATATGTAACCTGCACTTTATGTTGAATTTATTCTTCTCGTATAAGAATGATTAACGAGCCAGGACAGAAACTCATTCGTTTTCTCTTATCCTTAAATCGCGCACTTGTATTTATATGACAGTGTCACTGTAATAACCAGAACACGGAAATTTGAAGCTTGAATCGCGCTCTGCTTTAAACAAATTTCACAATTGTTCTTCGTTCAGCATTCACCGCTCGTAAACCGCTCGTTGTTCACGAGTTTTGCAAACGTTACGATTCTCGTAAAACGATCTGCTTTCGTATTAATTACTTGGTACGTTTCCACGAGCCAACACGCTCTGAACTTTACCTCTATTTAGGTAATAAAAAAGCGTGGAGGAGCAACCTTATCGCTTGGGAAGAATGTCGGAAAATTGAAAGCTCAGAAGATCGAGTAGACACGATGTGAAATAATAATTCAGCGCGAACTTGAAGCTATAAATCAAAAACTTCCACAACAGATACGAAAGCTTACAGCTTTAATAACCCTGGCAAACTCGACTTTAGACACTTAATCATAAATGAAAATCACCAAATGGTAATGTAACGAGATACATGTCGTCTGGTGAAGTATCGAAGTGAACTTTTCTAAAATTCACATCGCGTACGGTTTAGTGATACAACCATAAAGGGGAGAAACGTTTCCTTGAAATGGTGGAAAGTCTCCATGTAAATACGTCAGGGTAAAGTGAACACGTTTGTCGCTTAAGAATTGAGCCGTTCGTCTTTCCTCTTTTTTCGTCGAACGTGATCGAAAAGCTACCAATATTTCGCGACGGTTTTCTGCATGTACAACGCCCATGATGAAGTTGTTTCATCGTTGCTTTTAGAGAAATGTTTCGGCGAGGATCGAATTGCAATGGAAATTCAAATTGATCGACAGTGGATAGTACAAGCACCAGTTCCACATTTTAACAAGTTACTTTAACACGTCCGCTGCCACGGGGTTATAAATTTAATTATAAACTAGGAACTTTGAAAAATTTGTCAATAAAGTAGTTGGTGAAGAACGAAAGTTGGTAAATACTTAATAGAAATTTTCCTGAGGGCTTAACGTATCACCGTTTCGATGGGCAAAGATTTTCTCAACAAAGCGATCCCTGGATCACCATAATTCTCCGTCATAATATCACGCGAGAAGGGGGATTTATCAGTCGAAAAACGTCAACCAAGATATACTTTTAACCCTGTACGATCCATTGTAATCCCCAGGCAACACTTTCGCCGCCGCAAACATATGAAAGTTGAGGAAAGTTTTAGGCAGAACGGGACAAATTCCATCATTTTTCTTCGAATTTTGTCTTGTTTCGCAAAGATTTGCCGATAACCCTCGTCAGAGCGTGAGGGATAAAATTATAGCATAAAATTATGGGGATCATCGAGTATCGCATGATTCTTCGATCCCCTGTGATTTCCTTTCCCATTTATTGCACGTCAAAGTGTTGAAAAACAAAATTTTCTAAACAATTAATATCGAAACTGCATTTCTGAGAAAAAGATAGATTCGACTGTAATTAACGTGTAATGTTAGGATGGTCAGAAATAATTAGAAGACTCCTACTACCCCTTTGATTTGCTACGATCGATAACATAAATTGTCGATGCTGTTCACGTAGAAAAAAAGAAACAAAAGGATTCGAATTCAAATTCAAAGGATAACCAATTAGCCAGTTCGTTATCTGGTCGAATTCATTGTCTGAATACAAAGTAAGCTTAAAAATGCTATAGCTCGTCATCAAAGAGATAGAAACAGATGAATCTTCATATCCATTATGTACTGTTTTCATTGATTGCCAAACGAATTGGTTTTTTATTGAATCTGTCCAATGGATATTTGGTCTTTTCCGGTTAATCAGTTCGATACGTGAAACTCTATTCAAATCCGGTAGCTATTACAGCTGTCAATTTCGAATAGCCGGAACTTTGATCTTTCGCTATTTTGTTTTCACCTTGGAAATACGATCCAGAGGATTTTCAGCGAAGTAAAATCCAGGCTAGCTAATGGAAACGCCAGGATAAAAGTATGGAAGATTAGGCTTCAGTTTATGTCGTCACCTTATGCATTTAGACGCGCGATTAAAACAAGTTTCTTGAGACGATTGGAATTTTTACACGATTATTTATCATCCAATCAGGGATCCGACTAATTAGCTGTAAATTTGCTTTTCTTATTACATTTATAAATCATGGTTATCATGAATTATCGGATGAATTTAAAAAGAACAATTGTTTCCTTCTTCTTCACCAATGCAGAAAACTTTTCGCATACAATAAATAATGAAACCAGTTCGATCAATTCTTCTTCAGACACGTCTCTATCGAAGCATTGTAGGTGTTTCAATCCTTCGACGATAAAATTTCAATGTTCCTGATTTCCATAACGGTCTGACGCACATCTGTGTCACTTCTAAATGTCTTTTCCGTTGAACTGTTGTTCAAACGTCGAAACAGCGGGTAGTCCGACGATATGAGGTTTGGACGAGGGAGATTTTCATGGTTAAACTGAGAAACTTTATGGATGGTACTTCTTGAAATAGAACATGTTTGTTGCCCATAGCTGGCTATTTTGATAATTTTAACAGTGCTTCCTAACGAGCAATGCGCTTAATTGATCAGCTAATAAGCGCATCTCGTGGCCAGCATAGGCAAACGTTCTCACAGGAGTTAGCTGCATTTAATGGCGCACTTTGCATTCACGAAATTCCCACCGCTGTTTATTTGTCTTCGACGTTTCACGAATGCGCATGTATTTTCCGCGTTACACAATGTTACCACAGAATTTTCCTGGAGGAGATTCATCCAACGAATTTACAGTTCCATTAAGATTTTTCAATGAACGAAAGTGATTCGTTTAATAACAGAAATTTATCACGTCGAAACGGAACTCGGTTACGCGATATTTCCCTCTCGAACACTATTTGCGAAATCATGTTCGCGTCAGAGCCCGGAACGATTTGCAGATTGAATTTCTCCTCGCATGCTCGTCATTTGGTCATCCGTTGGAAATCCACGAAGCTAAAAAAATCGAAAAAACGCGAACGGAATCGCACACATTATTCTACCCTAACTTTCACCCCACCCCCACCTGTCAGCGTCAAACTTCTATGAATAAATCTTCGCGAAGCCTCACCCTCTGTCTCTTCCACCATCGCTGGCCATTTTCTTTCTCCTCTTATTTATTTTCTTTACCATATTTCCACTGATTTATTTTCATAGTTTCCTCGAGTCTCGCTGAAATGTTGTGACCTTTCTTCGGTTACGAAATAACCGAGTCACTCAGAATGGATTGTTTCAATCCGGAAACAGCTTTCACGCAAAGCAGTGTATTAAATTGAATATTAACACACCTTTTTCGTGAAAGGTTAGAGGATCTATCCTTCAGGTAAGTGGATGGAATAAATGGGATATAAGCAAAACGATCGAAGGAAAGTGAAAACGTAGAAACATAGGGGGTGGTTCGAACGAAAGCTGCGATCAGAGGAGCACGACCCCGAATTCTTGCACCCTTGGGAAGTTATTCTATTCTGAAGCCATTTCCACACGGAAAATAACGATAGTAGAGAATCAACGACAACGGTGAAACAGGGGTTGAAAGTATGGAGGGGTGAAACGAGAGATGAATGGAACGGGTTTTCATAGAAACGATGATGGTGCTCCAATCAAGTTATATAATCAAGTATTTCTTATAACATAACCTTTTTATAAATATAAAATAAACAAGTTATAAATTAAATTTCTCGATTAATCACTGGTTTCTTGAGTTTCCCAAATATTTCCCCACTGTCTGTTTTTATTTTTCACACCCGTAGTAACAATGGACGTACACCTACGTACTGAACAAAAAGTAAATGGGTCAATTTAGTGCCCTTGTCCAGATATGGATCGAAATATTGATGGAGTAGCGACCTTTTCACCCAAACTACCCTTTGGATTTTTTTCTATGGGGTTGTATGAAATCAAGGGTATATTTGAATGGAAAGGCTGACATACGTGGGTGATCGATAATAAACATCAATGAAGCTGTTGTTGATATTGGAAATGATTTTACCGAGATTCGGTGGATATGGATAATGGGTACACGCCTACCCGCGTGCATAGTTTTCAACAATTCACGTACGATATGTCAATGTTAAACACAATGCTCTCGTACGCTGTCTCGTGTTTTAATAACGCGAATTGAAATAGATTTCTCCAAACGAGAAATCGAACAGCTAATGGGCTGTTCCATTTGGGCGAAATTGTTTTGCTAGGCGGAGCAACAAGCGGAATGAGACCTGATGGTCCTGCGAATGACAATTTCATGGCATTTTAAATTTATTCTCTTATGCTGTTTTATGATTTTATAATTAAAGGAAGAACGAATCAGAAATCATGCATCGAATGAAATAAATTAATGTACGCAGGAGATAATTGATGTTATTTCCTTTCATTAGTTTTTCTCGTAATTATTCTCCAATAATCAATATTCATATTATCAATTATTAATGTGTACTCGATGATTGATTAGTTCCTATTATAAAATACAGCATATTATTTTAGTAATTTTCTTCATTTCCTATTTTCTATTAAAAGTTGGAACACGTTTACCATCAAAAGCATTAAAGATCTCGTTGAAAAGAAACTTCCAAAAAATCTGGAAACGCGACAACTTTCAAAAAGTCTGGTTTCACGTAGGAAAAG
Organism: Osmia lignaria lignaria; assembly: GCF_051020975.1. NCBI lineage: Eukaryota > Metazoa > Arthropoda > Insecta > Hymenoptera > Megachilidae > Osmia > Osmia lignaria. The sequence goes on from NC_135035.1 coordinate 8,008,999, forward strand.
GATCAAAATGTTTTAATTTATCCAATTAGTGCGAATGGCACGTAATTTCCCGAGCAACGAAATAATCGAAACAATTAATAGCATCCTATATAATATTTATGTATATGTGCTCGCGGATTATTTCATAATTCACCGCGTAAATTTCATAAATTCCTGCTATTAAAGGTATTGATTAATATTCTACTTACGGTTCCGTTCAATTGCTTAAACGAGGCGAATTACCTGCATCATTAATGTTATCACGCGGGGGGCCAAATAACAGCCTCGAGATTTCGTTGCATCCCGATCGTAAATAGTCCGTGGAATAATACCGGGGGTCGTGGCACTCAAATGTACAGTGGCGGTGGTGCACAACCCTCTATTGGCAGTCATGGGGGTTTGATCGAAAGCACCCACGGTCAAGAGCAACTATTTTCTCAACTTTACGACCCACCCACTCGACGTTTACGCTCGCACCCTCCTGGAAATGGCTACAAGGTTGCCAACACTCCACGCTCGATACTTTCGCGGAGATCACTGCCAGCAATAAATGGGAATTATTTTCAAATAAATCGTACGTACTTTGTTATGGCAAATAAAAAAAATTTGGGGTAGAGGGTTGTTGAGTTGTCCATTTGGAAAATGATCTGTTTCATTTAATTAAAAAATAAAGAAATGAAATCATCAACTGCTGTAAATTCGAAATAAATAGTTTGCATTATTTGGATCAACCCCTATGCTATAAAATACTTTTATTTTTTTCTTTCTTTCCACCCCAACTTTTGCTCACCTATTTTCTGAGAATCTTGGAGTCACGTACGTCTAAAGACATTGCCCATGCTCTCCCAATCCCCTTCTGGCTCCCAAGTGTTCTTTGTTCACATATAAACCTATTTCAGTCTCTCCAAGTACCTCCAGTGTTTCTTCGCGTAGGATGAGGAAAAATCACCCTCGGTGTAGGAATAATTATAAAACCATCTCTGATGATTGATTTCCATTCTCCAAAGCTTTTCCTTTCATCGATTGCACGTACCTTGTTTTCTTTTTCCTCGGACGTTTATCTTCTGGAAAGTGTTATTCAAACGTACTGTCAAGCATAGTTAAAGTGGCCATTTTATATTTTTAATTTATATAATTACCGTTTTGTTCTTATCAAGAGGATTTTATACAACCAAGAAACAGAAACGTGATTATGGTATTGGATACCGATAATCTGCATAAAACGCGTGCAATTATCGGTTCGTTTCCTCGTTCATTCAATTTCTGGAAAATTACAGTTTCCAAGCTCGCAAACTCACCGCTTAAAACCTTCTCTCCGATCGAAAATAACGAAACGCAAGTATTGCCTGGAAAACAGAGTGAATCCAATTAATTCAACCGTCTGTCGACATTTTTCACTTTCGTAACGACTCCGGTACGAATCCAATCTCTTATCCGTATTCAAAACCAGTTCTGAATTTTTTATCATTTTTCTGATATAAATTTTGGCTACCATACTCGTCATTCTATCGGTCATTTTGCACGAGACGAATTAGATCGTCAATCATAAAATTTGACTGATGAAAAATAAATTATAACAACGAAAATCCTTCGCGAGTGAAATTTCATCTCGTTCCACTTTCATAATGGCTTTTAAACGTTTCACAAGAACTGTTCTCGCCTCATTTAACTTGGCCCATGGTTTCTTTTTGATAATATTTGCAACATAATTAGTGAACGTTTCAACGAACTGAATGCTCGCAACCGATGCAGCGAGTATTTTAATTGCATTCGAGTTCTTCCTTGATTCACTAACCTCACTACACCATTTGGCGGAATTAAAACAGTCCACCGAGGATAATTGTAATTACTGGAGCTAAGGGTAACTCCCCTGTCCTTAATGTTTGAATTGTAATCTTTTGCTATTTTATTTCAAAGCGAACGATCTTTTTCTTCATTTTCTCGTTAAGAACTATTAAATTCCTTTCAAGCGAATGGTATATGGGAAATCTCTAAATTTACATTTCAAAAGTGGAAAGTATCAAATTCACTGCAGTAATTACCACTTCCTTAACCCATTCCGGAGGTCGAAAGTTATATTTTCATGGAAATTTGTGTGCAAATTGTATAATCAAAGGAAGCTATTCAGCCTTTCTAGATGTACGCGTTCTTATTTTCATTTTGTTATTCTGTATCCTATTAAAATTACTATGCACATTAAAATATCTTAAATTATGTCGACTAAAGGTGTAATGTTAACCGTATCAATAATTAACAGTCGCTGAAACTTAGGAAAACCACGATCCGGCGAGCGCATTCACAATTCTCGCGAGCAAGTAGTAAAAGTCGGAATTGGTCAGACCGGCGGTTAAACTGTTGACAAACCCCCTGGAACAAAGAATCCAGCAGCCGGGTACGTTCAAATAGAACATTATAAACGTTCGTAAAACCAAGTACATGGAATTTTTCACGAATTCAAGTGCAACTGAAAGAAAAGAATATTTCAGTAGCAATTAGAATATTTTCCATTGTGTTACGCGTAATATTTATAAGTATTCTTTTCTTTCTTTTCTTTCTTCCAGTAGTTACATCATTTATCATTTCAATCCCTTCATTAATGCGAGTGCTATCGTAGCGAGCAGTGAAATCGATAAACGCTTGCAAAATTAACTTCCTTCGTTTCGCAAGAAAAGAACAATCTCTGGTAATTTAAAATATTTATCGAAGTCTCAGCTCCGTCTCTCGAACATTGAATTATTTCTCAGTCCACTGATTTCTTCGGGTAGCGAGCTTGAGAAATATGGAGCGCGAGAAAGACGTAAAATTCTAACGTTTTTCAAGACAGATCCGCCGTCACAGAGCAGTCGAAACGAACGATTGTTTATAAATACACCGAGTGCAAATGATACTAAATGGTTTGATCCGTGCTGCAGTCGGGCCATGTGTCTGACTAGCGATTATTTTCTTAACGTTCCAATTAGCGTACCTCATCCGATTCCATCATACTTTCTCGACAAGGAAATGGTCGACCGTTAAATCGATTGCGTCGGATGCGAATATATCCGTTCATTTTTCTTCGAGAACGGAAACGGATATATTCCCGTGCAGTCGAGGCTTGCTCCGTGTAGGAATTCATGTCAACTCGTAAGCGATGCATTCGTTTCCGGGAATATTTCTTCTGGTATTAAGATTGTATATACTATATTTCATCGAGTTCTTCTTCTCGACTTTTGTGCATAATAAAATTGTACATATGCGTTATTCTACCGGTAGAAATATTGGAGTATACACATGTCACGAGGGCATATTTGAAATTGCAATTTCACGTTGAAGATGGATCGAATTATCTTCGATTTATTTTTTTATGCAAAACTTATAAAAGGTGCATAATGTATCTATTTTAAGAAACTCACAAAGATTGTCTTCTTTGTAGACTTTCTATCTATATTCAAAACATATCAGTCCATGGAAACTTCTTATTCTCCTTGGTTTCAATTTCCATTCTTCATTTCCGAGTCTGTTTCTTGAAAATTGTGAAACTTTCCGGTCAGAAATTATTCTTAATGAAAAGCAGAAATACAAGATCATTCGTAATAATTTGTATCGTTATTCCACTCGCGTGTTCCTTTATTACTCTTGGGGTGTAAGAACGCAACCTTGAGTCAAGTAATTTATGATCTTTTCGAGTGTTAATCTTTATTATAGTTTTACGAGCATGTACTGGTAACGAATAGAGCAATTAAGAAAAGCTATATCATTTTTTCATTTTGAATTGCTCTTTACCTTGATCAAAAGATAAATCTTCAAATTCTATATCGGTAAAGATAAAAGAAAAGGTAATAGAACTAAGATAATATGAAAACATCCATTTTATGGTAATACTCAGTCGTGATAATTAATTAATCCCATGGAAGGTTTATCAAAACGTGGCATCATTACATAACACGCGCATGTTGCATCGCTACATTGCACGAGCTACTTGAAACCTCATGTGAGCAATTAATCATTGAAATACTTAGAAACGTAGCGCAAGAAAAATTGCCTCGAGACTAAAGCTGGTGATACAAGTGAAAGGTTAGCAACGACTAATTCGAAGCGATTTATCGTAGCTACGAAGGACGACTTTTCTACAACCGCCAATGGCGTGGAAAATGGTCTCGACGAAAATTACCTCGCAAGCTTCGTAGAAAACATTTCCAGCCGAAGCGGATTTCCATGATTTTAGAGTACTTTTTTTGCATTCTAGAAATTCAGCATTTCGCCGCGTCGAATACGATGAAAATTAAAGCGTGACGCGAAAAAGCCCCGCGAGAACCCGAATCTGCTCGAAGCTGTCGCGAGTTTTTCGATTCGACGGAACTTCTACGTCCGCGGGAAACGTGTCACGTGATCGATTTACTATCATCGATAGTCGAATCTTAATTAAGATTTATTATTCTTCGAAAATGAGAACAGACTTCTGTAAAGTTTCAGAATCCAAAGACAGAATTTCATTAAAATCATTTGACCATTTAAAAATATTCTTGTTCCAGTGCAACGACCCTTTATTTCTTCCTGGAAACCCATAATAATAATCGATTCGTATATTATCCATGGCTAATTCACGAAAAACACGAACGTCGTTGGCATATAAAAGCTTTCGATACAGGTCGTATATATACCCGACCTAATCCTATCGCGACCTGTATCGCACTTAGCCTCGTTTAATGGTCCTAAATGTCTCGGGACTCGATTTACGAGCAGCCAGGACTGTCTTCTCGTGCGCGCGAGACTACCCCATCGGAACGCCTCATCGTCGAGAATAAATACCATTGTTAGATGTCTATCCAATCGTGGCCAACGTCCGTTCGTGATTGAAACTGAGATATAAAAACGAGTTTATAGTCAGATTGAGCCGAGGGCGTTATTGGACTGTTTCCCTTTTCCCGTAGAGGAGTTATAGGAGCAGGTGAAGAAAACCGCTCGGGGGTAAAAATGTTCCGGTCGAGGGTCAACGCGAGACGAATGTTTCTTCACGACTCGCAAGAAGATCTTCTTTTCAAGTTTTTTATTAAATTGATATGCTTTATACTTTCCGACCTTAAACCGATTTCAAATATTTTGACGATTGGAACGTTTAGCTTCTGGGGAGAATCGTTTCGGTATCAATCTTTCCAAGACGACAATTTAATAGCTCGAATTTTAGATGCGATGCTCGTTTGTTAGACTTTCAGACGCGTTAAAGAATGAGTCTGACTAACCTGGAAGGTCGTATTATTGTCTCCGACCGAGCAGAACGTAAATTTACGATGGTGCGGCTTTTCTTCAGCGAGATAAATTTGTTGGAACTATCTTTGCTGATCTCAGATTGCGCGTGCGTTGAAAATACAACCACGCATTGTCTTATAGAGGAGACACACGACGAGGGTGAAGTGTGCTTTTAGCATTATGCAGCTTGCGAAAGAGTCTCGCCCCGGGAAATGCTTAAGTGTATTCCTTTTTCTGCGACTTACGGGATGAAACTCTGGCCGGATGATTTTATGGAGACCTCGTTTTTTTATATTAAATTAGTTTTCTCTTCGAAAAAGGTGTTTCAGTGCTTTTCACTGAGAAATTGAAATGCTTTGTTAACACCTTCCAAATTTTAAAATTTATAGCAGATTCTGAAGTTAGGAATAAAAATTCTATTACAAAAATCTGAGATTCTGTTCTTGAAACAATGTTACATTATCTATGTAGCTACTTTCATTAGGAGTTTAACGAGGGGTCCATATTACATCATGAAAGTGGCATCAACGTATAACGACCACTTTCAGTAGAAGCTACGAAGCTCGAGAAGGGAGGCCTCTTTACGAGGTTCAGTAATTCTATAAAAACCCACTGTACACCATCCGTTTCCTCCATCAAACGCAGTCAAAAGGAGATTTCGTGCACAAAAGGCCAAGGTGTTACTTTAAAGACATCCTACCAGATGCTAATATTAACGAACCGTCTACACCGCAAGCTCACAGTCTCTCTAGAAAAGAAGTTATAATAAATGGTATTAAAAGAATGGAAAAGATGGTATTACAAGCCTCGAAGCGAGTCGTTTGCAGCTTCCTCGGTATTTGTCGCGCACAATACAAAGAAAAAAAAAAAAAGAAGGAAACATCCGAGGAATCGTCAGGTCCCCGTTAATGAGGTCACGTAGCAGCGGTGCACATTTTGCTCTTTGCATCGCAAGTTTATCGATAAGGTTTCGTATAAAGCGCGCACACACAAGAAGCGGAACTCTCATTAAGCGATCGCGAACTGTTGCAAAGAATCCACCTTTCTCATTAAGCTTCTTCGAACAGGATCTCTATACCCACGACCTTCTCGGCGCGCTTCAACGATTTCCGATCGTTCTGTTAAAAATACGCGAGGCTGATACAATTTTCCCCCGGTTCACGTTCCTCCACGTATCCGGGAATTATTTACCCATTTACCCTCGTTCCAGCCCATTTGCCGCTAACTCGTGCTAACTAGCGGATTCTTTTTCCATTTGCAGCCCCGTGAAACCGTCCGCGGCCATTGGCCACCGCCGGCACACCATCAAAATGTGAAACGCTACTACGAATTCTATTGGAACAAACGGGACCAGACACCAGGGTAAAACGAAACCATGTTCAAAGCCCTTACCACGGTATCACCGTTGGATTCATGGACAGTACCGTCCACGTCGTCGATCCTCAGGGTGACGTCGGAAATATCATCGGCCACCAAGTATTCCAGCATAGGAAGCGTGTACGAGGTGATCAATGATACGATACTGAAGGAGGATGACAACAAGGAGGAAGAGTACACGCCGTATCGCGAACGACCAGAGACGTATATCGTGCCGGTGGTGTTTCTACTTATATTGCTGATCGGGCTAACCGGAAACGGGGTGCTGGTGCTCACTATACTCCGACACAGAAACATGAGGAACGTTCCTAATATTTATGTTTTCTCCCTGGCGCTTGGAGATCTCCTGGCACGTGTTCATTGTTATTCTACAAGTTACATCTTATTTCATCTTACGAATACTATGGAGCAGACTTTGCCTTATCCGTTTCACCCACCCCACAGTCTGCTCCACCTGTCGTTTCTTCCATTATCTGAAAAATTTCCTCAACAATGCATTGCAGGTGATAGTTACGTGCGTGCCGTTTACCTTCACCGTCTACATTTTAGACTCTTGGCCCTTCGGGCTGGTGCTTTGCAAAGTTTCCGAGTGCGCCAAAGACATCTCCATCGGGGTCTCGGTGTTCACATTAACGGCACTCTCGGCGGACAGATTTTTCGCTATCGTGGATCCGATGAGGAAACTCCACGCCACCGGTATGATGCTTTAATTTCATCCTCGGATTTTTCGAATCAAGTGCCGGAAAAGGACTATGCGGAACGATTGTAAATTAATGCCGAGCAAACACCAGCAACGTTTACTCTGTCAGATAAAAAGAAATCTTCGTTTTGTGTTTCGAGTAGCGTTAATGACGCTCGTTTCAATGATTAATGAACTGTTACGAGCTGATCCTCTTTAACTCCGTGCAGCATTTTCTGAGAACAGAACAAAGAGGAAAATTTGTAATTCAGAAGCATATCTTGAGAATTTCAAAATTTCTATTATGAATTGAAACAATTCGAGCATTTCCGTTTATGCACGCTGCAGAATTGTTATTTTTTGAATTATTTCTGAAACCTTTCTTGAGTTTGCAATGTTTCCCTTTCGATATTTGAACCGTGGCAACTCGTAAACGGAACGTTTCAGGTGTCGTAAACGAAAACTGGAATACGTATCGGCAGAACAGCACGGATGTTACGTCTCGATTGCACGTTTTATTGTTCAAGGTACAGGGAGGCAGGCAACGGGTTTCGCGATCATCGTTGCTGCGATGATTTGGCTGTTAGCCATTCTGTGTGCCATTCCAGCTTCTTTTTCCTACATCAAAGTATTCCGGGTGAACAGGAACGTGACCTTTCGCGTGAGTTTAATAAGACAATTATATTTATCGCTATCTTTATCGATCGTTATCTTTACCTTGCAATTCGTTTGCCCCTGTCATTTCTCTCCGGCAACCGGGAAAATCGTGTCTCAGACACGAATATAAGTTCCCCGCTTTGCTTTCGCCCGGCAAAAAGTTCTTGAATTTGACGCGTGTTTTTGAAGGCCTGCTATCCATTCCGGGAAGAGTTCGGCCCGAGATATCCTAAAACCATCGTCGTCTGTCGTTTCTTCATCTACTATGCGACGCCGCTTACCATCATCGCCGTTTTTTACATTCTGATGGCCAGACACCTGGTGAGAAGTACCAGAAATATACCTGGAGAGATGCAGGGTCAGGTGAGTCTTTTGAATATTTTTTTTTTTTAAATGTAAGAGGCTCTTTGTGACAGCTACGTCTTTGTGGCATTTTTTATTTTAAGGCAGCGTACGTGTTTAATTGCAAAAAAGAAAAAAATGGTAACATGCAACTTTGCACTTTCAGTTTTTAAGCTCAACCTAAATTTTTATACGGAGCAGAGTAATTCAGACTTTTCTTATCGGTGCTTCTGCGAGCATCAATTATAATTTCTGTGTGATTAAAGAGGCCCTTTCCACCTGGTCGTTTGTAAAATCTTCAAATTTGAACTGCCACGCGAACAGATTGGCAAACTTCTTACAACTATAACGACCTACAGATCCCATCAAACTCGACGAGCGAGTATCAACTTTCGTAAGAGCTCGTGGAATCCATTGATTCTTCTCAATTTTCTCCACCATTGCCGCAGGAACTTTACACCTTTCCTGGTTTATTAGAGATCACGTCGCTGGAAGTTTCCATTAAACGCGGGATCAAAGTTCGAGCAGTAGAAAAGGAATTAAAATTTAACGCTTCGACTTTGACACTTAGCTTTCTCCTTCGCTATTATTTGTCTGGTCGGTAATTACGAAAGTTCTTATCGTTTGATTTCAGGTGAGACAAGTGAAAGCACGAAAGAAGGTAGCGAAAATGGTGATGACATTCGTGATAGTTTTTGCGGTGTGTTTCCTCCCTCAGCACGTGTTCATGCTGTGGTTTTACATTCACCCGTCGGCACAAGATGATTACAACGTTGTCTGGCATTATTTTCGAATACTCAGCTTTTGTCTGGCGTTCATCAACAGTTGCATCAACCCCATAGCTCTGTATTGGGTGAGCGGCACGTTCAGGAAATACTTCGACAGGTAATTCAATCAACTCAGACACGATTTTTCACGCTTCGAACGTTCGAATTTTATAAACGGATCCGATACTTGCAACTTCCAGCTACGCTCAATTAAACCGCTTAACCAAGCGTTAATGAACACTCTAATTTCAAGCTAAAGTATCGAATCGACCCACGTGGTACTTTTATAAATACCACGGAATTTGATGAAAATTTATGGGCAATCAATGCCCAGGCAAAATCAATTGGCGATGCGAAACAATTAATTTGTCACGCGGTGTCCCGTCACGTTTTAAAGCTTGACAAAATTGCTCGTTATTGCGATGTCATTTTATACGGTATATCGAAGTCCAATCTGGTCCAAAATAGGATCATTAAATCGAAATTGATTTTTTAAATTAATTGTTTGAATTGAACGTAGTCTTCGAAGTGGTAGCTCTAGCTAATTAAGTTCTGGTAATTTGAAATGGGGTGGTTATACATATTCCGAACAACGGTGAAGTTTAATTGTTAAAGGGAGATGAACTTTGTCAAAGGTACCTGCTTTGTTGCGTGCCGAGGAGGATTCGCAGACGACAACGTCGTTCATCAGACCTGAGTTCACGGGGTCGGGGTCAAAGTATCACGTTGATGAGCTCTAAAAGGTACATGGGTGATTCTCGTCGAGGACAACGAAGCACCGTGCATATGTCCATCCTTGGTAATGACGTTAGGGCCAGCCTTCCAAGCAAGGAACAAGAGACGACCATTAGTTTAACCGCGTGTCCAAATGGCGTTGATGATGATCCGAGAAGTTATCGAAATTCGACCATCGAACCGCCCATCAATCACGATTGCTCGTTAAAATCCAAGGACTGAACGATTCAGCGATTCCTTGATAGCTGGTAATTTATTTTGTCTTTTTAAGTGAACGAGGACTTCGTTGATTGAGTTGAATAAACTGTGATCATTTCTCGAACGATTACCTCATACTGTGAAATGAAAAAGTGTTGAAATTTGAATGAATGTAAAAGAAGAGCAAGAAAAAGTGTGAGTAATTATTTTTAATTAATATTACTTAGATTAAGATTATGGAATTCGATGAACATCAGGATGGAATATCATCTGTCATTTTGTGATTATCATTGATTTCTTCTCGATGCACCAATCGTCGAATCTAGAATTAGACACGGAAGCAATTTGTAAATCGAATCGATGTGGCACGTAAGTGTACATTCAAAGCACATTCATTTTGTGAATAAAATTTAGACATCGAACCTTGTTGTTTTCATATTTCCTTTTCCACATAAAATATCTGACTGGTAGAGAAAAGTATTCGAACAGTTTGTTCGTAGTTCGAACACGTATAGATTGGTGGTGATAAATAACTTCATAAAACACTCAGTGTATATTCTGCAGTGAATAATATTTACTATTGGGATGAGAAATAGCATTGTTTATTACGGTGCTCAAACTTTTTCTGTAAATCAAATAAATGTTCGGATATGTTTCTTGTGCAATACACAATGCTTCTCAAAAGTGTTTGCTATTCTGTGGAATATTTATGTCAAATTATTATTCACTTTTCAAATTGAAAATATTTACCTTAATATAAAATTTTGATCAATTCTATCTGCATGAAATCACTAACGCAATTTTAATACCGTTCATTTGCTATTTTGTCTAAATGAAATTCCAATAAAGTCGATCGTGATCGATGGACATCGATGCTTCGGTTCTTCCCCTTTATTCGATCTGCGTGTTCCCTATCGGCTCACCGTTTAATTCGATTTTGATTCGCCAGCAATTTCTCTCTTTCACTCCGTCGCCATGGTACAATATTTTTCGTTCAACATCGCCAGCGATGCGGTGTTTCATGGTCGGTTCCCAACGATCGAGATCGAAATCCTTGGAAACTCGTCGACGCTGCTCTCCAGGAACGGGGTGTCCTTTTAAAAAGCGCCATAAATTCAACTTCAGGACACGGCAGGGGTTATCCTCGAAGATATCAAGCATTCCCTGAACAGCAGAGAATCGTTTCACCAGGGATTTGTCGACGCTGCACACTCGTCCATTCAAAATCTCATCTACTTCTGACCTTCCGACGCTCGTAACAGCATTCTAGTTGCATGACTGTCCGGGGACCGAGAACTATGTCAGCCAAACATGTATTCAAACGAGTACGACGACGGTTCGCTTATGAATTCTTATATTAAATGGAGTACAAGGTAGATGGTAGATGTCGCTTCTCCTTTAGTACTCGTTTGTTTTCTTTTTCAGTCGTTAGGAGATAGTTTCGTTGTACGTGATCATGAATCTCTGTCTAAAGATTTTACACAAGTGAATTTTCTGCACAGATTAGCGAGACTCCATCAACGTACCCTGAGGATCGTCCAGGAGTACGAGCACATGCACCGCGACGACGAAGGTCCGTGGTCGAACTGAAGTAATCCCAGTATTGTTAAATAACTAGGTTAAATTTCCAGAAGAACTTGTTTCACCATAGTACTTCCTGTGCTTCGATTAACGTTGAGAAATAAATTCTCCATTCATCGTTTAAAGTTCGGGAGTTTAATTATTGAGCTTTCTTCGCGAGATCGATGCTGCTTGGTTCACTTCTTATTTCAAATTCTTTTGTAGTATGCTGCAAATTTTTAAGCACTACTTTGTGTATTTTATCGAATTTATTATATAACGATACTGGTAACTGATCGAACTGATACTCGGTGAAATTGCTCACACAGGTGTGAAAAGTAATTAAAGTAAATCTAAGCTTCAGAGATTAACACATTCTTGAGACGTTGCCTGCTAATTAACGAGTCAATTAAAGCTTCGAATCAGCACATTCTGGGAACACTGTGAGATGTCCACAAGTATTTCCATTCACATCAGAAGTACAGGAAAAATTCCCGTTTCGTAGATTCAATTGTCAGCTTCAAAATTCGGATCTCCTCGGTTTATTCGCTTTAACCGAGAAATATGTGTGAAATTCCCATTTCATCGGCGAGCTTCGGAATGTACGAATTACTCTCTCGCTTGTTCGTTCACGCCGAAATATTCACGAATTTTTGATTAATTTTAGGGTGTCCGTGAAAACTTCCACCGCGTTGAAAGATAAAATAAATTTCACATTCCGAATCCACTCTTTCTCACCGAGTTTCATCTCCATCAGTCACTTCCTTGCAAACTTCTCCCCGATTCGGACAACGAAACCACTTTCTCGATGATGCGGTTTCATTGTTAGTCGGACGAGCGTAGTGTCCATCCGTTTCCGGTAATAAAGGGAAACGCAGTAAATGTTTAATCTTCGAGCAGACAAACGATCTCGACAGAGAGCGAGGAGGTGAAGGCCGACGAGGAGTTCTGCTCGAAATGCAGAGGAGTGACCACAGATGGGGAAGAGAACACAGCTTCGTTTCCTCATATCCAAGATCTCTGTCCAGCAGACAGGAAAAGGATAGCCCAGCTGGTTAAGCAGTTAATCAAGTAAACACTGTACACCCTTTCTATTTCATGCTTTTTTATTCTATAGAAATTTTCCCTTTTATTTACTGGTTGCCACATCTGGCAACAGACTTTTTCCTTTTTGTGTGCTTACTGCCACAGGTGGTCTCGTATAATTGTAACAGAATTAAGAATGACCCCTTTTGCTCCATAATTACTCCTATCAAATTTTATCGACAACAATACACATTGTTATTAACCATCATATAAGAGGATCAATGATTCATTGAATTCGAAGAAACTTATAATGAGAAACGATTAGCATGAATTCCTGCTAGCTATTAAAAGTTTGATCATGTAATTCGTGTTCGGCTTACCGACGAGTTGAAATAGCCGTTGGGAACGATTCCATTCGTTGTTCGAACACGAAGAATTAAATGGAGATTATCCTTCGACGATTTGTGTACGCGAATCGTTTCCGATTACACTTTGTTAAACAATTTTCTTTCAATTGAGAATATTTTTTATTCACCCGAGAGTTGAACGGATGTCCGATTTTTATGTAATAAATTAATTTTCACCCCCTGTTACCGAGTTTCTAATAGGAAACCTTGCTCAATGGTCGAACCAGAGAGAGAAAATAAATTAGACTGTGGTTGCAATTTTCGCTTGAAGCCCCGTAGGGAAATTCTGATTATTCTTTTTTTTTTTTAAACTATTTAACTTGTAGGTGTTTTTCACGCAGGTGCACCAAGGAGATGCGAAACGCGAAGTCTGAATTGGCTGTCAGTGAATCTGAGAAGGAGGCCATGAAGAATCAGTACCAAATGATGCTGGATCGTCGAGAAACAGAGAAGAAACAATTGGAATATCAGGTAATTAAAACCTGATTAATTAGATAATCCTTTCTGATTTGGTTCTTTCAACAGTTGAACCAAGCACAAGGGGAAACGAACGAATTGAAGACTCGAATTTCCCGAATTCTCGAGCTACTGACACGACAGATCGCCGCGCAGGAGAAACAATTTTTAGAACTCACCGAAACAGTAAGAGATTTAGTGCGGGAAAAATCCATGTTACAAAACGTTCTCGTTGAAAAGCAGACAGAAAGCAATACCCTGAGGGGCAAGTTTCAAAGAACAAAAGAGCTACTTGAAGCGGAGAGATTGGAGAGATGTAAGAACGCGGTGGAGATGGTTCATCGAGCTTGTCAAACCGATCTATCAGAGATAGCACTGTAAGAAGATTTTATTACTATAGTATACTTAAGAGGATAAAATCGTGACGATTCTTTTAGATTTTATCTTCTTTCTACCTTTCATCCTGAGAAACTCAATTAAAACTTTTGAAAAATATAATAGAAGTATCCTTTGGTATTTAAAAATTTTCTATAATATTAATTATTTCAGTTTTGATAAGAAAAGCGTTCAGGAAGAATGCGATAAAGAATCCACCTCGAGTCGTTCGCAAAAGGTACGAATAAAGAGGAGAAATGATTTAGAAGTAGCGTCAACTGAAAGTATATTGTTGAGGGAACTATTCTTCAGGAGGCCGAGTGTCGAGGAAAACGGAGCTTTAGATGTCATACCAGTTCTGTCGGAAACAGATTTGCAAACGAAACGTTCTAACTCTATTCCTTTTATTTGATCTGTTACTCAAACTTTTGGAATTTTATTCGCATGAAATAAATCGTATAACTTGATACAACCACTGCAAATTTACTTTGAAACTCTCATTCCATGATTTTGAAATAGTGCTGCTATCGCCATCTTACAATAAGCGTCAAAGATAACGAAAAGCGAGATAGCGTTTTTTAAGTAAAATAAATGACTTTTGTACTTTTCTAATTAGTAGAATCTTTTACTCTCGCGATGTAATTCGAAAAATGGCACCACGGTTTGCTTGAAGTGTTTAAATAATTGAAATCGATGGGCACTGAGATAGTATTAGTCATTTAGCGGTATCTCTTTGGTACCAGGGGAACTAGATCTTCTTTACTTTTCCAATGTTATACCCCGTCCAACGAGACCAGACAGTAAATGCGTACAAATTCATGTGCTCGAAGCAGGCCCGAAGTACACAAACCTCGACCGAAAAGTTTGAAGAATTGGAAACTTTAATTTGAAAACGTATCCGGATTATAGAATTCGTAAGAAATTTCGCGATGAAGCCAGAGAGGAGGTGTAAGATAGATTTATCATGCTATGGTCCAGAAGCTACTTACCATGACCCGTTTATCCCATTGCCAAAGCTTGATAGACGGGGTAATTGTCATGGTGGGTGGTGAGGATTAGGTGTTAGGGCGGGTCACTATCGTAGCCTCCACGTGGTGTGACCTGGTAATCGATATCGTTTTCTAAAGATAACTTTTAGAATACGATATCGAGCTAAGCGCTACGATTCCTGTTCAAATTAAAATTCCATTTATTTTCTAACATTTTCCTTTGTGATAATATCAATCATCCTGAACTAACACCTGTCTATTTTCTTTCCTTGAAAGGATCCATCGATCCTGTAGCCTTGATGTAATTTATAGGACCATTAGGCTACGTCGGTATTTCAGACACGAATTTCCCTAAGATGATTAATCTATTTTACACCTCGCATGTGATGCAAGGATACCTACTTTTCCTAGAAATGATACAGCTTTATCACCCTGTGATAAAAATTATCAGAATTTCAATCGCAGCTTCACTACCCTTGCGGAGATGCCGCCAGTGGTTCAATTTTTAAATTGCACATTTGTTTAAAATTGGAAAAATTGATAAAATAATATTTTTAAATAACAGAATTGGAAAGTATTTGGAAAGTATTAAACGTTGTTCTGGAAATGTATTTCTAAAAGAAACATTTACTAAGGAATTTAAAATTAAATTCTAATTTCTTTTTTAAAATGGAACTATTCTATTTTTATAAGAATTCTGTGCAATTACTTATCGTTAATTATTCTGCAAGGGTGGTCTCATTCAATAAAACCCTGCTAAAAAAAAAGAAGAAGAAGCTTACCCTGGATATTTCGTTTGTTCTCGTTTTCCGGATCAGTTACATTTTCTATGAAAGCTTCCCACCTGAAATTGGATGTGTTCTCGGCCAATTGCCACATGCATATTCATAGAAGTCCACGCATGTATCCGCGAAAGCGTTCCTGTTCGTTGATATCACTCTAGCCATTCCACACAGACGAGAAATACTCGCTTTTATTGAAATTGTAAAAGATACTTTAACAGAAAAATATTGAGAATTCAATGAATACGAGCAGCTTTTCTCCATTTTCCACGAGTGAAAATTGCGGATCGAAATCTACAAAATAAATGAAAATATATTAAAAGAAAATTAATTACTTCATATCTGGCGAGAAATTACAAACAGCTAATTACACAGAAATTTTGATGAACTGATAATAATACCACAACGCTTCAATGAATTTAAAATGAATATTTTCTGCTCATTGATTTCCATAAAATTAATTGCAACCTGGTAAATGAATTTTGAAAATATTTCTCCATACTCCACCAACAATATTGTCCTACGGAAAATTAATGTTATTTTTAATCATCTGATCTTTATTGGGGAGAATTTGGAAATAATAAATATTGATTTTAATTAAAACCTGTTCATTTTATCAGTGTTGATTAGAAGTGATGGTGATGGTATTTCCCAACCAGTGATTCGAACATTGCTGCAAATATCGTTACTATAATAACATCGACACTGTTTGAGCAACTACATAGCGTTCACGTAGAAAATAATAATTATAACCATTCTAATTATCACACCTATAATAACAACGTTGTAGATTATTGATCATTATTACACTCTATACCTGACTTCCCTATATGTATATTCAAATCAATAAATCTCTGTCTATCTAAAAATAAATAAAAAGTTCTGTTAACAAACATAAATAATTGAATGTCCGGTGAACAAGAAAGCACAGAATGTCGAGTTAACGTCAGCTGAATGGTTCAGCTTATCGTTTTGAAACTGTTGCATTTATTTACATCAGTGATTGCAATGAAATATACATACGAAGCATCGTTGTAAACGTACTGGTTGTTTTCTTCATTCGCTTCTTCTTTTTCTTTATTTCAGAACGTACGTATTCTCTTAAACGCGATTCGTTGTCGAACACGAAACGAACAACAATCCTCTCTAGAATATTGCATCGTCGAAAAAATGACGCAGCCTTAAGCTAATCGAATCGCTGGAAAATCGTATCCTTTTTCTACTGCCACTTAGTATATTTTCCTTCTTCAACTTCTTTCTTTTTGTTGATTCAATTCGCATTTCTGTGTCTTGAGACAATCATTCGATGTTTCATTTTTTGAAAAAATGACAGAATTATTACGTTAATATTGAAAATTTCTTATTTGTTAAATACTTTTTTGCCTATTTAAAGCATTTTAATTTATTAAAAAGAAAATAAATCGTGTTTACGCGACACAGAAATGCAGAATTTCAGTGATTTGCTGTTCGAGAACAACGATGCGAACTCGTGGCTCAAACTGGATCGATCTCTGCCTCTTTTTATTGAACTTCGTCGATACTGTGTGGAGTAACTATAGAAATATCATATTATTTACAGTAGAAGATTCGCATGAAATCGATGAATAATCGTCGGGAGCTACGCTTACGTTTCGACAAAGAGAAATCGACAACGATACGTCGACGTCTAAGTTTATTATTAATGATTTACCTTTAAAATGACAATCGCAGTGGTTTCGTGAGCAGCAACGGAGGAAATGAATGTTTATACATCTGTACACGATAGGTGTTGCGTATACGTATTTATATCGGCGAGCTTTCGAGCGGATCAAGCAACCGGGAACCAAGCAATTAAGTTTAATTAATCCTTGAAACGTTATCCTCTAAGAGATGCAAATTAATTTCAGGATTACACAACTTCGAAGGATGATTTCGTCTTAGAAAGTGCATCGCTATGGCTCGTACAAACGATGAAAATATATTGTTTTTACCTAAATTGAAATAACAAGAGACAATATTATCAGTTTCCCTCTCATAAATCTAAATCGTAATTAAAATTATTGAATAACCAATGGCAATTTTAATAATCTCGTAGGATCAACTGGGTCACCATAAATATTCTCCACATTTTCAATCACGTTCTCCTTGATTCGTCCGCTCGAAATTGGCCTCATCTCCTCTTCCCTTTAGTGGTAGCTAAACGGTAGCAAGTTAAGTGTTTATCATAGACATATCAGAGAATGTAGCTATTTCGAAGAGAACTTTCGTAAGGTAACGCTATCTTAGGAACAATCGCCTCGAAACAATGTCGAGTCACCCTCGAGAGAGGTGGTGTTCTGGAAAAAATCCATTCACGAGCGAAACTCCTCGAGGGTAACTTTGACCTGGAGGAACGTTGGCTGCTCGTAGACTTTCGGGGCCAAACTTGCCGTTCCAGCGGAAAATTTCAATGAAAAACACTACGGATTTTCTAAGGCATGCCTAAGTACGTGATACGATAGTTGAACGCTATCCAAAAGGAGAGGAACATGTTAACTCTTAACTACTATGAACTGTCTGAGATTCTTGCATCCAACTTGCATTTTGTATTCAAATATTTATGCAGCGATTTTTATTAAAGTCTAACAAGTATTATTTCATGACAAATCATTGTCAGAAATATTTAAGATTTGAAATGAACCATTTAAGAAATGGGCAAGCGTCGCTCTGTTCATAGTAATTAAATGTTAACTTAATAACTGTTTTATATACACAAGATGCACACGTCCACGCACACGTTATCACTGTTTCTCGTACTCTCGCACTCGCATGGAAAACGATCGAATTTAAATCCACTGTCAGCGAATTATCCTAGAACCACCGCAAAGCATCCTCTTGAAGGCCTGCCTGAACTCTGGTGAGAATACCGTGTAAATCACAGGGTTCAGGGTGCTGTTGAAGTAGCCCAGCCACAGGAAGACGCTAGCTATCAGCTCCGGTGGCTCACAGACTTCGCAGGTGGCACGAAGCAGAGCTACCAAGAAGAAAGGCAGCCAACAAGCTACGAACGCACCGGTTATTATCGCCAGTGTTTTCGCTGCTTTCCTCTCGCGCTTCGACTCGATTGTTTCGCGTGTTCTCTTGCTGGAAGAGGTGGAATGGCTGCTGGAAGGGTTCGTCACCGTTGTGACGGTTGTGGTTGTCGTCGTTGACACCGTGGATGGTGTTACAGTAGCCGACTGTGTCGTGTTCGCACCGTTGTACGATGACGATTTCTCCGGCGAGATGGACGAGTGGTCCGGCGTGGATCTCGTTATGGTAAATGCCGTCGATTCCTCTCTTGGCCTAAAAATTTTAAACATAATTAATTGAAATAGAGATGAAAGGATCTTGAAGTGAATTATTTTAAATGGACTCCTTGGTAAATGGTATTCCTTGAATTTCGTGGAATACAGTGCTCTCGTGAAGTTGCTTAACAAACGCGACGACGTAATTAATCAGTGCCCAAGAATCAGCCTCACAGAAACGGTGAACAACTTAAGACGTGCCGCTAACGAGTGCGGGTTACGCGTATTTATTCAGAACGACTGAGAAGTGGAACCTTCTTGTGACGAGTCTAAGGATGCCTCTTCTCTCACGAGGTGGTTGCACGATAGTTCCTGGTCTCTTCCTGATCCGCTTCCGTGCAGCTTGAAATATCCTCCAGTACAGAAATAGAATAACCAACAGGGGTACGTAGAAAGTGGCGCAAGTGGCGAAGATCTGCAAAGTATTTTAAAGAACTCCGTGTTAATCCTCGTTTCTAAATAGAAATTTAATTTTGAATTATAACTTCGTCATATTTCACCGAGAACGATACACGAGATTGAAATTTAACTAGATGTTAATCTAATTTTAATTAAAACTTTCCTACGACTAAACTAATTATAGAATAATGTGAGAATGGTTTTGATTTATCAAGAAGCACTCACCTGGTATGCGGGATCCTGCGACACCAGACACGTTCCATCCGCTATACGATCTAAATAATCGGGGTCTTTCCAACCAAGTTGGGGTGCCAACGAGATTCCTAGGGACACCACCCAGACGGTGACGATCAACATACCGATCCTGCGTGGATTCCTCGCCTGGAAGTAAAGAAATTCCATCAGCAGCTATCACACTCAAGAACCACCGTGACTCTCCTCTCCCCGTTCCATATCCCTCGGGATCTTCTTTTGCCCTTCAGACATTTTTATATTCCCGCGTTCAGGATAATATTCCAACACCAAGATATCTCTATATAGAGGAAACACAGCAAACGAGAAATTTGAATGTTTAACATTTTCCTACCTTCTCTTGATTCAGCAGGATAAGAAACGCGAATCACGTGATTATAAATTTATATAAGGTAGGAGAAATATACAAAGCTGCGAATCAGCGTTGAATTTATAATAGTTTCATTTAAAGAGAATTTTCAGTGGAACTTTGAGAATTTCGTAGAATTATTATTTTTCAGATCTTTTACAATTATGCAAAGATTCCTGAAAAGCAATACAACCAGGAGGAATTTGAAATTATTCAGCTTTAATTAAGTTTGGACTATAGTTAAGCTCGTTATTCGTTCGAGATGTCTAGTTTCCTAACAATATCATCTAAATCTCGTCTCGAATCCCAGTGCACTAACTATTTGGAACATGCGGGCACCGGCAGCAGGATATCGCAGGATTTAGATTCGATTAACTATTGATTGTCACTGATAGGATAGCCAGCTTGATTGTCAGGTACAAATGGTACATATAATTCCAAACGCGTTCCTTCGTTACTCCCTCGGTGCAAATTCAATCCTAGAAAATACTAATCTCACCCGACAATAATTACAAGAATATAATTATTGATTTTCTCCAGCTGTAACAAGATATTTCTGCACGAACGGAATGTTTTGTAGGAAAGAAAAAGAGCAAATAGTTTCACGATTGTACACGCAATAATCCTACTAATTGCATTCTCCTCTTTAATTGCATTCCAGGGATCAATACATGACTGTTTTCAGCTGCTGTTCTAATATCATTCAGGATGCTGTTATTTCTAAGCGTTCTAAGGTTTCTAGTTTTGATTTTGCATTTCTCTGTCGAACCGCGACGGTGTTAATTAACCTGTATATAATTGAGATCGGTGACTGCCCAATATCTGTCGACCGCGATAGCCACCAGATGCAATATCGAGGCAGTGCAGCAGAGAACGTCGCTGCTGGTCCACATGTCGCAAAGCTCCGGCCCCAGCGACCATCCCGAGTTTATCTGGAATAAACGGAATTATCTGTTAGAGAATATATGTGTGTACGTGGCGTAGCGACGTTCGATCGATCGACTCCTATGATCCTGAGGGTGTCTTTAACGAATACCACCACCCCTGACGTCGTCGAGCATCGAACCCTGACAACGTTACGTACAAGATAGTTCAAAAGTTTCGGGTTATTCGATTGGAGGTGGAAAATTAATTTACTAAATAATTTTATTAAAAAAATTTTTTATAATAATAGGTTCAGGACCAAGAGGCCGATACCTTCTAAATTATAATTAATTTTCATTCAGTCACTATGCTTCCATTTTGTTTCTCAAAATACAAATACGAAGTCATTAGCGAAACGTCATTTCACTTTGCATTGCTTCGCCACATTGGAGATGAAGTCTAATTACAGCGAATTCTACATGGGAAAATATCCAAATGAAAATACAGTAACAAAGAGTAACGTCGTCAAATTGTAATATAAGCTTGTACAGTGGAAACTGTCGTAACAACAAACGACATAATGAAAATTACCGTCATAGTGGACACGACAGTGGAAGAACTAGGAACTACAACAGCTCGAAACAGCAGTTATCTGGTCATCAACGAGATTCCGTAGACATGAAAATCCTCGCGGTACTCTCTGTGATAAACGATAACTACATGGTATAAGCTCATTTCCAATTTATCGTACGTGCAAACGGTAATATTGTTCATGTAAATAGCGCGTTTCATCACATTTATCGATATACCTCCTCTTTTTTTAAGCTTCCATGAAATTTACTTTCCTTCCGAAGCGTAAAAATATAAATACAGGAATATGTGTTCGTGTTCCATGGAGCAAAAAATTGCAAACAACGGTTTAGTAGGATTTATCTGTCCGATCGATATAAACTCTAGCTGAAATAATCCTTTTTAAATAATACCAAAGCCAGATATTTATAATATCATTAAATAAAACCTTTTACATGTTTATTTAACGCGATTAAAAAAATTCATGGAATAAACTTCACGGTTTACAAAATAACAGTAACAATTTAGAGGAGTAAAAATTTTCTAGCTAAGAGTTTGATGCGACATTTGGAACTATTTTTCATATTTAATAAATATATAAAAACGTTGCGAGTTTAGCTGCACACCTAATACTTTTGAATACAATAGACTTGCAATGTTTGCATATAAAAATCACCTTAAAGGAATAAAAAATTTTATTTGAAGATGCCCGGGATAGATAGAGGGGAGTCTGCCCTTGAAATAGCATTTTGTTGCAAGTCGATATCTCAATCCGTTCCCGAGATACAAGCGTTTAAAGGTGGGCGCAGGATGCAAAAATCGCATGGAGAATGATGAATGACATCTGGGTAACTCGGAACCGCCGTGACCTACATTTTTTCCTGGAAGTGCGTACGTCACTAGTAGTAATAGTAAAAAATACGCTGACTCACTTGTCAATGGGCAGTCACGTGATCATTGAAGGTTCGGTCAGTCTAGAGTTAGAAAGAGAGGACCGACTGCACGACAAGGATAAACATAGTAAATTACGAGAAATTAGGTCCAACTTTAAACGACGATATCTTAGGAACGGATGAAGATAGAAAGTTGTATTAAACGTCATTTTATAGAGGAAGGTCTACACTTTATAATGAATGTCATTTTATTACCGTGCTCTAATTATCTTCAGAGTTACAGTGATGCAAAGTTTTAGCAATTTCAATACGCCATAATGAGGTACTTGAAGGAATATCTTGATACATCCAAGACAATTATTGATTACGGCTTACATGAGGAATACTATTTTATAGAAGAAGATTTTCCAGTTCTAATGGTTATTATTGTATGGAGAAATTCTGAATATTTTCGAAATTACAGTTCTTTAAAGTTTCAGTAATTTCAATGCTCGGTAATGAGGTGCTTGAAGCGGTTTTATTTTAATGCTGGTAATTGGAAAAAAGTTTCTATTGTTTATTTAACAATTAACAAGTGAAATTATTTTTTATATAACATTGTGAGTGACGCAGGATATGATATAAGAATGTCAGAAAATATAACTCCATTAAGAAATAAATTACTACTGGTTTAAAATTGCATTTTAAATGGATGGTGTTTCATGACTTTTGTTTGCGATTCACTTTTATACGTCAAGTCAATTTAACTTTTAAGCACTATACTATTGCACGCGACATAACTCAAGCTTCAAACTATTTTGTTAAGAATGCAATATGAATTTCTATTTAACTGTTTTTCACAATCCTCTTATCAAAAGCAAGAAGAAAACAATGAAGTCGAAGTAGTTGTTACAACAAGTGGTCAAAGATTGAAAATACGGCTTTATGGCGAAAGATCCCAGATTGAACCCTTCCAATTGGCCTAGTTATTGTTCAACGATCGCTTATTTCTTTGACGTTCCATGGAACTCTGATCGCAACATGTGGTTGAAAACGCAGACACCACAATGCAATGGCTCACACATTTATGAGTTTTCTCGACGCACGGAACAAAAGAGAAGGTTAATAAAAGGAAAAGCGGTTCACTAAAAGGTATTTATCTTTTGAAAGATTTCTGTCATTGAAAAGAAAAAAATACAACTTTCTTTTGAAAGGACACCAGAACTCCTATTTTCTTACCCAATGACAGATTCGTTATTGAAGCTTGGTAAAAAACGAAATTTCCAATAATTAAGAAGATCATTTGGTTAATTAAATATCAATAAATCCCAAACGTTAGCTTTTGTAAAGCTCATCTTTATTTTTAGCTGAAAATATATTTTCCATACGAAAAACGAAACAAAATTCATATTACTTTAAATACTTCAAATCTCATTAAAATCAGTCTCCTGTTGTTCTCTTGTTCAGATATTACAAGTCGGTTAATTAAAAATGTCTGGCTTAATTAAAAACGTCAAAAACAGTCGACTTTTCGACACAGTCAACTCGTGAATCTTATTCGCTATGAAATTTATCTCGGACGAAGATTCAGGAAGGGCTTCGCGATACGACTCTGATAAATAATTCATTCGTAATAAATAATAAAAATGGTTAGTACGTCCGGTTGAGAGGCAGCCGGATAGAACGTGTACAGCTTCCATTCAAAGCTGTTCGCGTAGAAATTTTAAATCACGAGAGTGCCGGCAAGTGGTACACTAAGCGAGACGATTGATTTAAAATGTTGTCCCATTTTTCGAGTCCCTGAAGAGCGCTTCGCGTCGCTTACCAAGCGAGTTCCTAAATAAAGCTTCTTCCGTTTAAGTTGCGGAAGACAGTGACTTAGCTTTGATAAAGTCGGTATTTTCCACTAATTTCTAATTTTCATTTAGAATCATTTTTATTTAGTTCTAAATCACCTTGGAACACGTTTAAAATTGTTTCCCTAGTGATATGGTAAATTGTGCACGTTCGATGTTAACGAAGAATCGACCTCGGAATCCTTATTTCCTTACAAATTGAATGGAACGTGCGTGATTCAAGGTAACATCAATAATTTCCAAGTAAATTAGGTAGGCAGCTATCCGACTGTCGTGGACGACCTTTGGACTCGTCACAAATCACGAATTAAACAAGCCTGACATGTAAACTGGCACGGTAACAATTTCAACTAAAATATCAGTACGTAGCATACATGGCCCTATGTCACGAAACGAGGATAACAAAAGAGTTACCATTTTGATCGATTGAAATTCTAAATTAGGACTACGAATAGTAAATTTTCAAACTTTATTATTGTAATATTAATGCTATTCAAAGTTTATCTTCTTCCATTTATTAACTATCTCCCTTTTCGACTCCTTACTGATACTTCCTTCGTAATATTCTGCACCACGTGTCGCCTGTCTTAAACATGTTAAGTATTTCGCAAGAAACGATCGACGAAGGGTATCATATCGAAGGGTATACTGGTTCAAATTCCCAAGACGAGCCTCTTCTTTCCCGGAGATCCATTACACGATGAAGCAAGACGATCGGGAGCCGTGAACGTAATCGCAACACCGTGCTCGTGCATCAATGTGTTGAACATAAGGTATCTGAATACTGGTATCAAGAGACTGGGCATCGAGCTGGGTAGACGGGTTGGAAAGCATTTGTTCGGGTATAATAGAATCTCCGGCTCGGCTGCCACAACGGGCCGGCCTCGTAAATCATCTGCTCGTGTCAGTGCGCAACATACTCGTAAGGAGATTAGGATCGATACCGGTATCTGAATTCCACCAACCGTGGTCACGCTGGGAAACTTTGCCATTTTCTGTAAAGTCTCAACCACGTGGATTCAATTAACCCTTTATCTCAGCTGGAAACTGTACCAGTACCCTTTCATATCAAACGTTGAAATATTTATAGCTTCAACGTGTCTTACACGTGTCCATTTTCATTCCGCTGGTAAACATGTTAATTGTCCAATTTCCATTGCAAGCTTGCTATTTTGAAATGTAAACGCTTCGCGTCGGGCAACTACAGTGCCGAAAGGGTTAATTGTCGTTCCTGTTCCGTTGAAGCTGGCGACACGTAGATTTACGTGTCTCTTGTTCGTTCCTGGACCAAGTCCAAAATTGGGAAGCTTTTGAGATTCAAGAGGAGACCCGTTACATCGATCATTAAATCGTGACGAAGTTTCTATTGAAATTTTATGCCGAAAGAATATCCGTTTATGATGAATATTTGATATTTATTTAACCATCGAGAGAATTGAATTACCGTCTCGAAAGCCTCGGTACTATTGAATGAATGCATGGACGTTAATACGTTCGATTGATTGCTTTCGTGCAAACAACGTCATTGATTTCTTCATAAATTATGTACGCTCTGATTGAAAGCCATCGAAGGTGGAGGTTAAGAGTATTCTCGTCAGACTTTTCAAGTTGCGCAATCAAGTAAACAGCTGAGATTTTAATCGAGAAGGTGGAAATCGATGCCGCGTTTCCGTGCAACAAGTGCCGAAATTGTCAGTAGATTTATCTTTAAAATTAACACGTCTTGTTTATGCATATCCAATCGCGTTTTTCATCGATTAATATAGTAAAGCTTTATTCCCCGAAGGTGGACAACCTCGAAAGAAGG
This sequence comes from Osmia lignaria lignaria, assembly GCF_051020975.1. NCBI lineage: Eukaryota > Metazoa > Arthropoda > Insecta > Hymenoptera > Megachilidae > Osmia > Osmia lignaria. The sequence goes on from NC_135035.1 coordinate 8,034,828, forward strand.
TCTTAAGTATGAAATGGCTGAAGTGAACTCAATTTCCACTGGCACTCGGGCCTCGGCTATCTCGAATAAACGGAATCAGGCCAGGCTCGTTGAATCAAGAGCTGCCGGTTAAATGAGACAAGCAAGCCTGGTATATAATTGAAAGTTACCTAGGGAACTGGACAGGCCGGGAAATTAAGGGCACTTTACAAAGGACTACAATTCATGCGCGAAACATTTTTCCCGTCGCCTACGAAAAGTCTCCCCAAAGAATTTTATGCTCCTTCCAACTTTCTAAAATATTCAATTGTACCGTACTGGAAAAATACACAGCTTTTTCCTTCCCCTTTGTCAACCGTCCTGTACCTTGCATCTTTAATAAACCGGTCCGTACTTCTAAACTGAAAAACTTTACCTTTTAAAATCTCAGAACCGGAGAATTATTTAGCGAGTAATTCGTACGCTTTTGTGGAAAGTTCGTGTTAAACGCTAGAGAGTCGTGAATTTCTCGCTAATTAACGCTTTCTCGAGAAAAATCTTGTTTCTCGAGATCGTTGAAAGATTTCACTGATAAGGTAGGATAGGTGGCTAGAAGTGGTATCGATAAGAGAAGAGAATGAAAGAGGGATATAGCCGGGGTTTGACGCACGCCTGCTTAAAAGTCCATTCATGGTATTGGAATCCAGCTTCGAAAGCCAATCGACTTTTGTCTTCGCCACCTTCCATCTCTCTTACCCTCCTTTTTTTCTCCTCCCATTTCTTTCGACAATTCCTTCGAGTAAAGCCGCTGAGAATCTATGCTCGAAACAATCCTTCTATGTTCCCGACATTTATTCGATAGATGATTTTATAGATTGCAAACAACTCTAGTTTCCGATACGGTGTTCAACGAACCGTGCCGAGAAACTGAATTTTTCCAGGAAAACAAAGTTATAGTTCCTTGGATCACATTCAGTCGATAGTATTTTATCAAGTTTTAAGCTACATTTGCTTTCACAGAATCAACGTTTCAACTGTATTTTGTCAAATACTTTCTTTTTACTGATCTGGACTTTCCTACCCAGGAAAAACTTTTATGCTAACGATAAGTGCAACGTGATCGAAGAAACTTTTTTCAATTCTGGAAGTACGTTTACTGCATCCTATGCTCGATTAACGTTTTGAACAATGTTCCTGGCCAACGTAAAGGGTTAGGGTCTTTGCGAGTACAAAATGTCACCGTTCCCGTAAACACGGACGGTAAATACTAGTTGATCCTCGTTTTATCGCGACACTCGTTTGCCCTTTAGAATATTTCTCTACGCGCGTGTATTCAGCCGACGAACGGTCGCAAAGCCACGTAAGTACCACGATCAATAGTCTGATACTTCCGGCCAAGCTGTTAACGGAAGATCACGTCGTCGAACGCGTATGCACTGTGAAACGTTTTTAGAATTCAACTGAAATCGTCAGCTGAAAGTGAAAGAATCTACGAGGTAATTCGATGATCGCGTTGTCCTCGCAATTTTTCGATTCCAACGATCAGCAAACACCTGGGCGGAATTCGAAGAACGTGCGAATCGAATGTCGCCGTGGGTAGAAAAATTTCTCGGAGATGGGAGCGAAGTTGGATGGAACGATTCTTAGCTCGACTAGCACAATTTTGTTGAGATATTGATTTGGAGAAATAAGAAGGCTGCTGGTGACGCGAGTCGCGACTATCAAGAGCCACTTCTGTGGTTAAATTTAGTGACGGAAGGTTACATTCCTTCTTTCATGCTTTTCATTTATTTTAAAGAACAATGCCTTCTTTGAAAAGCAAACGTTTCATCGATTGATTATAAGTTATTTTCATTAATTTCCCCTCTTCTGAAAAAATTTAATTTAGAAAAAACAACCATTTTCAATTACGATTCGGTTACGGGTACGATTACCTCTCCAAAGTGAGATTAATTACTCGATTAAATCGCGGCACACTTCGTAAGGGTCGTCTATAAATTCGAGTCACGTTCGATTCAACTTTCATTTCGAGCTCGATTTGATACGTTACCTCGAGACAAACGATTCCGCGATTCCGATCAGCACAATTTTCCGCGAGAAGTAACGAATGGTCAAGCATTTTCGAATACCCGAAGGGTGCACTCGATCAAGCAGAAAGGTGTCAAGCAATCGTACGAACCTATCGATAATCCTGCTCGATGGATCGCAAAAGATGCATCGCAAATAGAAACGTCGGGTCACTGGATAAATCGTCCTTCTTGGAAAAATGAGCAAGAGAAGCTCGAATATGTTCAATTTGTCCACCTATAAGAAAATAAATAAAATCTGACAATTAATTAGAGATGAAAAGAGCGATGTCATGGATACCCTCTTCCATCGACACCATTTTAATTTCACCCGTAGATGTCAGCTTTAATGACACGAAAGAGGTTTCAAACCGGAAATCTTCGCGCTCCGAGATTAAAAGCCAACGCTTTCAAGCTTCATAAAATTCGGAACAAGTAAAATATACGTAGATATTTACGAGTTCAGACGTTTATCTTGACGGGCTGGCGTAAAATCTTCGGGGGATAGCGTTAAATCTGCAGGATCTTTTCGTCGTAAAACTGTTCGCACGAGCATCAAACGGTCATTTGTCTTCGAGATCGTTATACTAAAATATTAACTAAGCATTGAGAAATTTGTATGAGTTCTATAATTCCTTGTTCTAAAAATGAAACATCCGAATCTTCTTAAATGGAGTCTCAAGAAACCAGGTCGAAAGAACGAATATACAAGTAAAATTGCAACTCTTTCAAACAAGTACAAATTCTAAGTAAAAAGAAGGATAAACTATCCGGGAGCTTAGTAGAATACTAGAACAAAAATAACATGGGGAGGCAATGGTAAGAAAAAAAAAATGTTACAAACATTTCCAGTAAAGTTGCCCGGACAAGGTGCTGCAAATTTCGTGGTGGAAGTTGAATGTAAATGTAGAAAGCGTGTAGGTCGACCAGTCGTTTCCGGTCCGAGGGTTCCATTGTCGAAAAAAGAGGAGAGCATAGGAAAGAAGATATCGTCGTCCGTAAGAATCTTCTTGCTGAATGAGAACGAAGAACCTAGGAGTATTTATCGAGGGCTTTCAAAGAATGGAAAAACTTATCTCTGGAGAAACGATGGAATGCCTTCGAAAAGCGTGGCTAAAGTTGAAAGTTCTCTCGTCACCTCTTGCGAGTTGCTCGACGAACCGTGCACGAGATTTACCTCGATCCGGAATCCGTTCCACCCGAGGATTCACCGCCAGTTATCTCTTTCGTTCGCGATTACGTTGGCTCGATCGTATTAGCAGCCAGCAAATCGAATCGTAAATTCACGCGATCATCAACCACCTGCTTCAAATTCACCAGTTTATTAATAAATTTCATCTTTTGCCAAGGTAAGCCCAAAAACTAACAGCTCAGTGTTTACAACAATGATAAAATTTGGAAAACTGCCAAAGTCATCAAAGTTTTAAATTAAATTTTGAATAGAATAAATAATATTTTGTTAATATTCTTCATTTCAAGGATAATTCACGCAGAGGGCCAATCAAAGATTTCCTGCTGAATATCATTGAGATCCATAACGAATCGTGAGAAGTTCGATAAGAACGATGCAAACGTTTCAGTGCCGAAGAAAATGGCGAGTGGAGGGAAGAAAAGCAAACGAGTCCGCGGTAAAGTGTGCGAAGAGCTTTCAAAGGATCCGACGGTTATCCGTGAAGATCCTTGGAAGCCTTCGAGGTATACAATTGGAATTGAAAGTTCCTGTCGTATTGGAAGGGTTGATGCATCTCGCTTGATACAGATGCACACTAGCCACGTTTTTCCAGCTAGTGAAACTTTTGCGACGAGGAATCGAGGTCATCCCGCCTGATCGTTTCGCGTTTGATCCGCCTAACTAGAACGGGAAGTTCATTCCCTTCAGGCGAGAGTTCCTTTAACCCTTCATCACCCTTACACGTTCTTTGTGTAATACACTATTGAGTATCTGTCGTTTGAAACATCGAAAAGGATTTGAAATAAACTTGTACAATTTAAGGAAAAGATTGTAAGATTATTGTGCAACAAAACAAAGCCTATCCCAATTTTTATTTGACAGGAACCAGACACGTGAATTTTCCCTCGAAAAAGGAACCCATCTATGAAAATAATCTCTACAGTACACTAATAGCTGGCACGGTGTTTAAATATTCAATTGAAGCGAAGGTAATCTCGTAGTAGATTCGGGGAAGCAAGGATCCAGCGAATCATTTTTCACCGGTGCAACAGCACGATTCCCTCGTAAATATTTCAACGTTAACCTTCACGGTTGGGTGTTTATTAACCAACGAGAGGTATCGTCCACGCGAATTTTTCTATTCGTTGCACGGACGTTCTATCGGACTTTTTCGCGAAATTGTTTTCGAATATGAGAGGAGAGAACAATTTTCAATCGCGAAGATGAAAGTGAAAAATAAACTAGTGGGATGTCACGGTGAAAATTTCGATAAACTTTTTCATAATCTTACGAGAAGTTAATAATTCAATCCGTAAATATAAAACTGAAATGGCCATTTTCAATTTTCCAATTTTGCCATTTGTTCATCAGTGTGAAATAACAGTGCAGTTCGCTGCCGATCCGTTCGTTAAACCGATTCATTCAATGGACCAGAGAGTTTCATATTCGAAAGTTCTGCGAATCGATGATCAAGACCCATTTCCTTTGAATAGACGATGAATTACGCGTTGATCGCCGTGGGTCAAACGTGAAACATTGTGCGAGCAGCTGGAACAGAATCGAGTTTATTACCTTTGAAATAACCCGTTCGATTAACAAGTTGGCTGCCTCCGTTATTGCCAATGGTAGAAGTCCCAAATTTAATTTTAAAAAATTAGAAGAAAGAACTGTTTACTTATGAAACAAGAAAAGAAGAATTCCTCGTTTGTTAATATTATTCTTGGCTACCAGCTTCATAAGGAATTTAATTACGTACTTGGTATCGAGCGGATAATATTTCAAACGAATACAAGAGCTGCATCTGAAGTAGCCCGGTATCATTTGGGAATGAAAGAAATATATTATGGATAGGATCGTGTTCACCTTCCGGTTCCTTCTTTCTTTCCTTCGAACAATTTCACTCGCGTGTAGACTACGGAATAATTGTTAATCGATAAACTTGGTAAACAGGTTATTTTTAATTTTCTTTGAAAAATAATTTCTATATAATATAATGATAATTATTACAAAGGGATGAGCTTCGGTGCGAAACGGAACTTATAGACAAGCTTCTGGTAGTCTACCTGAACTTAATAATCCGGTGTGCAAAATTGAGATTATGAAAACGGTAATGTGCGCAACGAGGTTCCGCAATAACCAGCACTATTCAGAAAGACTCTCACTACCGGTTTTATGCATAGAAGCATTCTTCAACGAGAACGTTAACACAATGTGTGCACTGGCATACCCACCGAGGGGAACTAAATCTTTGTGCAAACAGATGGAACAACATCGTGCAGTAAAGTGAATAATGCTGCGAGGGAATGTTTACTGGTATCGTGAAGAACATTGCTTGACATTGCAACGAGAAAAATTTCAAGCACACTGTTCCGTTCATTCTCACGTGTAATATTTATGTGAAAGTGATTGATTTCATAAAAATTGCACGAGACAAAGTGTTAATATTTTTCTTCGTGTATGTTCCAGGTTATTTCTGATAGTTGGTCGATAGGCAAAGATGCACGTCTCATCGTGGATAACACGATCAATCTGGCGAGCAATGATAAATTCGATTGCGGCCAACTATAAGTTATACGTGGACGAGGCACCGATTTATCGTCGATATTCGATTAAATTTCTGCCAACCAGACAGTATCTTCGCTCCAGTGTATCGTTGCTTCGTCGGGGAAATGTCATGTGTTTGACGAACGTTCTGCGGCATTCTTTACCCCGTCAATTGATTGCATTCGATTTTGTATCGTTCCACTTTTCTACTCGCCAGAAGGACACCTCTCGACGTGCCTCGAGCGATACAGAATACCATTGTCCGGGATTTTACGTAAAATTATAGTTGATTAAATTCATAGATTTTCAGATTTTCTCCGGTATCGATAAATCTCATTGAAACGCGTAGATTTCACGCTGGAACGTCGCTGTTTCATTTTTACGACTAAAATTTGTGCCATTTGCAATATTTGTAACGGGAGGTATTAGCATGCGTGACATTTTTTCTAGATTAATCCCTTGAAATATTCTGCCGAGTTTGTATCGTGGGAGTAATAAAAATGGATTTATGAAAAGTAAACATAAATTTACTCCTGCTTGAAAAGGGAAACAATTGATATTCTATAACACGCCTCTTTTTATATATTTGCTTGGAATTTCGAACTTTCAAAGGGTTGATTAAAGCTCAAGAACAAAGCCGTATCGAAAAATGTCAAAATTTAATAGACAAGGATACTCAAAATTTGGTTAACAGATTAAGGAAAAACTGACGGGCACAATGTACACTGTAAACCGTGTCTCTATTGATTTTTCACATACCATAGTAATCGGATCAGCTTTCATTCAAGTTCACCCTACGGTATCAATCATCGACATTGAAAGGAACGTTGTTTAAACATCGAATGAATAATCAGCCATCTAACTCTGTCAATTACAATCCGCTGAATATTGTTTATAAACTCCATGGAATACTCATAATGTGTTTAATAAATCCATTCTAAAAAACTGAACCCTTATCTTCCCATGATTTCCTTAATCGAGTCCGATGCATCCGAAGGTGCATCGAAAATCATAGCCATTTTGCAACAAACCGCTTTTGTGTTCGATGCATCAGCGATTGGAAATTGGATATTCGATATTCACTGTTCAAACAGCAGCCAACTGACTGCACACCCTTTCCATATATACCGAATAACAATAAAACGAGGGACTGTCTGAAGGTATGCATGCAACACGATAGGAATCCGGCGATGCCGAATTCCTGGTGCAACCGAATGCACGTCGTATTGTTGCAGAGGGAAAAACAGACGGACAACCGTTGGTTGGCCGACATTCGAGGTTTCCAATTACATTACTACGGAGAGAAGCTCGTTCGACGCTCGACCATCAGGCGGGTAGCGACAGAAGGAGGACAGGGGGTAAGGTAAAAGACAGGGAAAAGTGGCGGAAGGAGAGACGGGTAAAGAAAGGTGCTTTTTCCACGCCATGTGCTTTAAACGCGATCGTACTCGAGCTCGCCAGAGTAGAGAATAGAAAATTGAAGCCGTCTACAGGTTCCTTGGTTGCGCCATATCGCCTTTGTTTAACACGCCAGTCGGTTGAAACAAAACAGAGAAAACATCGGGTAAACGCGTGAATACCATTACCAGAGGGTAGAGTAACACGATACAAAGGCTAATGAACGAGAAAGGTGAAAAATAAATTCTGAACGGAGAAATATAAAAATCGTTCAGCCGGATGATGTTAAGTTCTAACAAGGAGGTTCAAGCCTGTTATCTTTTTGACGAGTTTCTTCACAGATCCATCAGTGGTTTTACGTACTTCTCGATGGTTCCCTATATATCTTATGGTTTTTATCGTAACACCTGAGTTTGGGTATAAGAACGTAAAGCTTGAAAGTGCAGCTTGATAATAAGGAGGGAGTGAATTTCAGCTAGAGACGAGTAATTGAAGAGAATTAAACGGTAAGATAGTGATGACAGTAAAGACGGTTGTATGTAAATCATCTCGAAACGCTCAGTGTGGTCTATAATTCTCAGACAATGAGGCAAGGAGCTTCTTTACCTAATGAGAAGCTGCTTGCCAACCTGTCTAACCAAATGACTGAACATCAGTCACGGGTGCTACGGAATGAGAAATTGCCCGAAGATTGAGATCGAGTGGCTTCACCTCAGAGGATTACACGCCTCGGAATTTCTCCAATATGTCTTACTTCTATGAAGGATAAATACAGACACCTATGTAGATTTGCATCCAGTTTTCCTCTTCGAGCATGTACGTCTGCTAACGCGTACATTCAAATACATTCGGCAATTTCAAAGAACACGAACGCGTACGTGTTAACACACCGAGCTACTGAATTCGGGTGGATCCGAAATTCCAGGATCGGATATGTATAATGAAAAATTCCAAAGCAACCCCATAGGACCCGAATTCTTAATCCTTGGATCGTGACCGCAAAAGGGGTAGCGGAGTATTTTTCGTGAAACTGATAATTGTAATTATTTTTCTAAAACATTTTTTTATTTATGTATTTTGTATGTGTTTTAATATTCAAGGAAAATGCTGAGGATCGTTATTCAGCCGGTAAATTCTTCGCGAATTCCTGCACTCGAGCTGCTGCTATTTCCTGCTCGTTTTTAGTAAACCTAATGAAACCACAATGTAAAGCTGCAAGCCTAGGCGAAGTTGAAACACGCGAATGAAGGTGTATGCATCGTTACGGGAGCCACAACCAGGGCCGTGTTCACCCACACATGGACCAACTAAAATCCTCGTGAAACCTTCAAATAGGGATGCCCTCAGGCACGACGAAATTTTTAGGAAAAGAAACAAAACAAGCATTTTCTCCTATGTGCCGTGAATTCATCGGAATCAGAGCAGGCTATTATTCTATCCCCGTGGAAATGCGCCGACAACAGCCGCGGAATTATAATCCCCGATTTACGTCAGAGATTTTCCAGCGGTTCTGATATTTCTCCAATTTTTGCGACTTCGTTCCATCAATCCTACATTTTCATGGATTTTTCATTCCGCCCAATCAATTACATCGTTTCGCTTGCATTCCCCGGACAGCATTAAAATAAGTAATCAATGGCTGTAAACTGTTTATCAAATTGTAACAATGGATTTGCGATGGGTGCACGTTGAGGTAAAACGGTTAACAGGTTAGCCACGGTGGAAATGCAATTTTCCAAATTTTCACTCTACCTTTCCAAGTTACTAATACCTGGATCGTGTTTAGTTTCTAAGTTCCCCAACTCCGACGTTTCTTGAATTTACCGCCTACATGACGAGCCATAGGTTGTGTGTTTTAAGGACTTCGAGGAAAGTTGGAGGATATCACGCGAACAACGTGAACGCGTATGGGAGAGGGGAAAGGGGGGTTAAATATTCGGTAGTTCGTGTAAGCGATTGTGTAAGTTAACCGGTAATCGTCTTACGAACTTTCGAATGATAATTAATTCCCAAAGAAGGGCGCGGTAACGAGCTTCTTACACAACGAGAGTCCGTTTTAATTATACATCATTGTTCGGTAACACGGGTGCTCTTCGGATTTCGCAAACCCATCGGAATAAATTAAAAGCGAAACCTCAGACTAATGAATGAAATTGAATCTTATTCGAAGTGAAAGTATCACGATTGTAAATATTCTACTGTCAATAAAATTGTTTCAAAAAGTCAAATTGTTAGACATTTTTATTACACCTGTCGATTAAGGATGTGTAAAACGGACGTCAGCTTCGTATCGAAAATTCTGTAACCATCCAATTATAAAACTCGATGATCCCGCAAACTGTTTTAAACGAGTTAACTCCCGAAGCTGATGCAACCATAGATGGTTGACTTAAAATAACTACTGGAACCCTACAAACTGACCGCCAAGCTTGGTTAAAATTAATGAGCATAACTTTTGTGTAGTTATATGCAAACGACCACCTTATTCGTGTAGGCTCAATCGAGTTTCCTGTGAAACGAATCCGCTTAATTACGTGTTTCCGGGCGAAATTCACGGTGACCGAATTTCATTGAATTCCTGGGAGATCCTTCGTTTAATCGCAGTTTCATGAGTAGAGAAATTAACAAGGCTTTTTTACCTTTAGAATAATAGCACGATTGTGGAATTGTTCGAATCGTTTGCTGTTTATGAGAGAACGTTTCGAGAGAACGTGGTAGACGTTTTATCAAAAGTAATGCTTCACGAAGCGAATGGGCTTTGCAACAAGCTGCACGATCATCAACAATGACGTTTAATGAGTTCATTAAATAACGTACCTCGTAAACTGCTCCGAGAGGCATGACGAGGCAGGCGACCATAAGATCCGCGACGGCCAAACTGACGATTAAATAATTCGCCACCGACTGCAGATTTCGCTCGAGCAAAATCGCTGCAATCACGAACAGGTTTCCTGGAACAAAATTCACGTTTTACGATTAATGGCAACATTTTTGCGCTCGGTGATTAAAACATCGAGCAATTTCGCGAAACTAAAACGTTGATCTCTGCTTTATTGTATCAAAGTCAAAAGGATAATGGATAAAATTAATTCCGGCGCATGCTTTGTGCCAGTCTACGGTAATTTTTTTCGAAGCTCGCTCAGCCCGACAGTTTTAATCAGCGATCCGGTTAGAAGATACGCGGAGCCCAACAGGCTCACGTAAATAATTCATAAGCTGATTACGAAGGATTCTCCGAAAGGACTGCACCGAACGACTTCCCATTCCTCTCGAGAAATTTCACGTATCACTCGTTCGAATTAATAATCCCCCGACTAGAAACTCTTTCCCCTTTTTTTCTCTCTTTTCCTTTGTGCATTATGTCAGGGACAAAATACTTGTCACGAGTTCCAGGAGTCTTTAGTTTAAGAATTTTTAAACGCGGAACTTTCAACAGGGATCGTAATACCTCGCCAAGTTCACGAACTTCTTCATCCTGTAATCTTTCCTTTTAAACAGACGTCCTTTGCATCATATACGAGTAGGTACAACCATACCAGCTGCAACTCATACATTTATTCATACAAGACTGATATCTATTTTATTGCTCTGGCGATAAGCAACACGAATAATTATATGTAGAATGAACATTTGCATCGTAAGTCGCAAGACAAATCACAGTAACATCAATTATTTTGAAATTTAAATGTACAAGAGCACGGCAAGATATTGTGGTAGTTAGCTAGAGAAGTAGTATTAGTCGGTGTGTGGGCAGACATATGGATTTGAATTGAACAGTGTATAGATATTCAGATAAGTAGTATAGGTCCTTGTGTGGTCAGACAAGCAGTATGTCATTTTATAGAGTGGGGCAAGTAGTATGAATCAATATGTAGGCAGACAACTGTAAATACATAAATTAATAAAATTAACAGAACAGTGCATATTTAGATAAGTAGTGTAGCCACATGTGTGGTCAGACAAGTAGTACGTGATTCTGTTTTGGAGTGCCAGGCAAGTAGTATGAATCAATATGCGGGCAGACATGTGTAACACGACTGTATATATATATAAATCAATAAGCTTAACAGAACAGTGTATATTTAGATAAGTAGTATAGGCCCGTGTGTGGTCAGACAAGTGGTACATGGTTCTGTTCTAGAGAGCCAGACAAGTAGTATGAATCAATATGTTGGTAGACGTGTGGAATACGATTGTGTTGAATCAGACAAGTGATAATAGATGATAGGTGATTGGATAAGTAGAACATATCGCCGCATGATCAGACAAGTAGAATCTGATCATATATCACCAGACATCCATCATTAACTCACCATGTTCCCTCTAATTTAAATTTCAATGAAAATTCATGGGCGATCAGTTGATTTTCACGTGAAAAATGTAAACCAATAAACGCAACAAACGCGGAGAACAATTCGCAATGTACACTCGTGCATTATCCTCCCGTCATTAAACAATATTTTTGAAAGATTAATCCTGAACGTCACAACGTATCGATTGTCATCGAACGACGAACAATTAACGCGTTCAACACAGAACAAACAAAAATGTTTCGGACGTTCATTGGAGATGAAATCCCGTTGAAATATTTCCATTAAAATCGCGGAATATCAGCGGCTGAAAAATCTCGCGTTATCAACGTAGCTGTCTCGTTTTAAATCGTTCGTTTCCTCATAGTAAATTCACGATTAATGGATACGAATCGATCTTAACCTCACCAACACCAGACGATTCATCAACGTAAAATTCGTCTGCGTTCATAATTTATCGCACGCTGGGCCTCGATGTTGACCGCAGGAGTACCGGATGCTGCATCGAGGCTGCACAGTCAAGCGCAAGTTAAATTGGTTCCTACACGGCTTAAATCAATGTTGAAATTAACGGCCTGACGTTACAGGCGTCATGGTTTACGTTAAATGGTTTTCTACTCAATTTGAATCAACGGCGTGCTTAATGACGCGGTCGTATGAGTTTTACGCAACGTCGAATCAAACAATTCTTTTCTTTTTTATGGACAATAACCTTAGTCTTTCAATCCTGGTACTTGGAAAATTGCAATTTTCTTCCTTTTCTCTGTGCTTCCTAATTTTGTTCGTTTATGTACCTTCATTTGAAAGATAAATTCTTGGTACATGATTAAGATACGCGAGTATCTCTCTACGGGCTTTTATTACCAATGAACAGACGACAACGTGAAAGCGGAACGTGCCCACGTGTCTCCTCGACTGAGACGTTTCTGTTTCTGTTTTCAAGGCAAAGCTTGCGAACTCACGTGGAATACCCAAGAGCCGTTCTCACGAGCTTGAGAACTGCTCTTAAATTATTCAATCTGTTCGTTGAATGCAAGTATCCCGAAGCCGTCCGATCGATAAAACACAAGTTACGTTACCGAAGAAATTGTACCCTTCTTCTTCCTCGCGTCCTTAGCTGAATCTCACTGACGGATAACTGTTTTTCTTTCGTTTTATTACGATTCTTTCGAGCGATTGTATGCGTGAAATAAAATTCAGCATGGATCAGCAGGAAGGGAAGATTTCTTTTTTCGAGAGACGATCGTAAAACGGCCGAGAAGAAATTGAGAAATCGTGCGGTCGCTAAGATGAACGGGAGACCCTGATGGGGGAGGACAAAGCTGGGAATCGAAGATTGCCAAGGTAGCCGATGTAAATGGCCGTCCATCGGTCCATCGATAAGTTTTATGATGATGGTATCACTGAATACGAATTCTTCTTACGCCCAGTGCGTTTGAAATTATCAGAAACTTCCAAAAATAGAAACACGGATGACTGTGATTGCGAGTACCACGAGATCATCGTGGCATGAAATTATCTATCATCGGTGATTATAGCGATAATTATTCGAGAACGATGCAACACGGTGTCGCGTGGTGGCCAGTTCAATATTTTACCAAACCATAACGGCGAAAGGTTATGGATATCGGGTAACCGGTGCGCGTTCAGATTAGCAATTTAATCGCTAATTATACGAACGCGAAGGGAGATCCACGTAACAACGTTTTCCAGTTTCGGTGAAACGAGTCGAATCCGTTCCGTTAAACTGACAATTAATCTCAGCTACCGATTGTAGCTCGTCAAAGCGAATCGATGTAGTTTTATAAGCTTAATGGAATAAAACTGTAGAGAATAATTCATCTGATATTCTGTACCGTTTTACCGCAAGCGAATACAATAAAAGGGACGTTTTATTGTATCATAAAATCATGACGAATTTCTATTCTCTGAAAAGTTCATCGAATTTTCGTTTCAACGATGCTTCGAGGCTTCATGAATATGTCAAAGTCGTTAGACTGTCAAGCGTCTGTGAAATTCCCCGAATTTCTGCATAGCAGCGAACTATTCAACGGACCGTTAGTTAGCCAGTGAACTGTACTAATAAGAGAATTTACAGTCAGACAACTTGGAGAAAACGAGAAGCATCTGTACGGATATGAATATGCATGCGAAGAAACTCTATCGAGCGTCCTTGTCACAGCCACAGTTGCTCATAATCCAGACACTTTTCCGTCCAAGTTTAAATCGCATTTGACATTTAGGACGCGTTTCCACTGGCAGGATAAATGAGCTGCAAATCAGTTCGGACAGTAAGTTCTTGGATTTCTGATTCGATCGATCTACGTCCATTAGCAATGCGAATATCATCGGATTGATCGTAAATGTGAAAGTTCGAGTATGAAGGTTCGTGACACGATTATACCGACGATATTCGAATAACTTTTCGAGTCAGATAAAAAGAATAAATCATGGATTATAAAATGATTTTTTGAATTCTAGTCGTCCTAGAATTCCTCTATCTTAAACAAACGTCCTGGAAAAATGTTCTCCGACGAATATTTCCTGAACAAGCCTCGTAGATACAGCGTAAGTTTCCAGCTGGAAGAATTTCCAGTCCACCGGTGGTTTGCTCTCGCTCTAATTAAACTGCTCCGTTGTTGCCACAAACCACCGCAACTCATATTTCCAGCCAAGAAGCTGTATTACTTTTTCCTCGTTAGTTTCTATACTCGGACGTTTCCGAGATTTCTCTCAATTTCGTCCCCTGTCATTCTTCCTATTACTTCTTTTGCATTGTTGCATCGCATCGAAAGTAATAAACATTTCAACTGGGATGCTTTCCAATATTATACAGAATATTCTTTCATTTTTTAATTTACTTATTGGAATCAGATTTACGGTAGCACCCTCCGGTGGCACCCAAGGTGTTCGATATGTTAATTAATTCCAAGTATTATATGAAAATGGAAGCAGTATTCTTAGCATCACAAGTTACTACTTTCATTTACAGAATAGTTATCTGGAAAGCACGAATGGATCGCAAACAGCTTTCCATCTGAAATTAAAGTTAAGCCGAAGTCAATTCGAGACGTAATTCAACCAAGCAGGATCCTCTTAGATCTGAGTCAATATTATCCTTTGATCATAGTTTTCAGTTTGACAAACATACCCGCTAGCAAGAAACCGATCGACGGCCAACGAATTGAACGAAAACCGTACAACTCGTTTGTCCAAAATATCCGATGAGATAAGAATTCGAAATAAAAATTTCCTTGGAAATATGAACATAAAATCTTTCTTTTCTTAAGTCATATTTGACCCCGTTACCTTGTGACTACCACGCCATTCACTGTTCTAAGGTTAATGCTGTCGTGTCGTAACAGGCGGAGGACTGTCAGCTCGGTTTAACGTGGCATAAAGGTTCACGATTCTTTTCTACACAGCTTAAATAGGCCATTCAGGGTCCAGGACGTCTAAACTACCTTCCTTCTGCCCGGCTATTGCGAACACTGAAGGACGCGGTCGATATAAAAGCCAACGTCTATTCTCGCTATCCTCGACGTGAAAAAGACATCCTGCTTTCTGAGAGGATCTCATATACGTTATAGGAGAGACCGTGATTTCGTCCATATCGCTGCCTGATGCAGCTAAATCGAACATGTCAATTGAAAACGGGGAAATTCTACGATTCGGATGACTTCGATTCGAGAAGTAGAATGTTTCTTTGTCGATACGTACGATAATATTTCCTTTCACCTATCGCTGCTTCGAAAGGGGCATCCTGCTCCTTCAGGGGATAGTTTATTAAATGAAAATAAATTACGTCCTTCGAATATGGCTTTGATCCAGATAAAACTTGTGATTGAATGCGGAAAAATTCTATTACCTATAGAATTCCATTTCGAGAAAAGAAAAATATTTCAAAAATTAAACGAAGGGTATGAAGTAGAATTATGCTTGAATTGCTCCTGGAATACAATAATAATAAATATTTCAACCCAATGATGTCATCAATCTTTCCATCCATTGTTCGAACGATTGTACAATAATCCGTTATCGAGGGTGCGAATTCGTTAACGATATAAATTAATTAGCCGATGTTTGAACGGCTATCGAATCGAGGGAGCAACGTAACACGCGGACGGTGTTCATCGAAAACAATCGTCGTCGTCCACCGTCTGGCTGTGATTGTTATTGCGGCAAATTACCTCGTCAAATGAGACCAATCGACCACGTCACGTTTTATTTTCATATTTCGCGGTGGCAGCCGGAAATTACGCCACGCCTGCTGGGAACTGCAAACCAGCAAGTGCTACCAATGCCGGCACGGTAATTGGCTTTTCAAAGTATTGACCGCTACGGGAAAGTTTGAAGGTCTGCCTCGGACTGGACCAACTGTGTTAGCGGACATATTGCAAAGAATTTGTTCAAATCGAAGGTTGACAGAATTTCAAGGAGAATAGACTTAAGGAAAGCACTCGGAAATACCTTGATGAGAGAAAAGTTCGAAGAGAACAATCAAATCTGACGTTTGACTTTTGCCAACTTTAAAGTCACGCTTTCGTTTAATTGAATTTTTAAATTTTCTGCTGATGGTTGGGAAGGTAAGTAGAAAATTTCGCTAGAATGCAACACGTATCCAATTGAGAAGGAAACAGCAGCTAGGGAGCGGAGAAAACAGGGAAAAACGTAATTAAGGATCCTTTCAGGACGCTCCTAATCTCGTTAGCAATTCTTAGTAACGTTATGACGCCAGAGACACAGCTCCACTCGGAAAATCCTATTTGCCTTTGAAGCAGCCAGAAATTAAGTAATTTGCATCGCATCTGCAACTTATCAAACAAATTGACCGTGTGTCGAGAGAGGGCTATGCGATCTGCAGACACTTGTCGCCTGTTTAATCTCGTTACCTTCTTCAACCCGTTAAATTATACCAAAAGCCTGTTATTTCCGCCTGCATCCGGCCAGACACTGTCGTCTTGAGCCTGTGTAATTAAATTAATTAACGTATTCGCTATAAAATTGGATAACATCGTCTGGTAATTTCATCAACGAGAAAGTGTTGCACAGCGTTCATTAGCCTTTTCGATGCACCGATGATAAATCAAAGATCGCGGCTGCTTTTAATAATGCAGTAAGCTGACTAAAATATAACTTCCATCAGGATGTAATAATATGCCAGGCAATCGTAAATCACGTCCACGAGCCGGGTTAGATCCTTATTAAACGCGATAAATTTTGTGTATAGTCCCGAAGAATGAGATGGATGTTCATAAAGAACGACAGATCGAATTTACACTGAATTTTAAACGATAATCCGTCGAATAAGTTTTGATCCCGTCATCGAATCGGATGTTATAGAACGTCATCTTCGATATCTTCCTCGATCGTGCTGCTCTAAGCGCACACCTGCAAATGTCACGTTGTTTCCCCCTTCACTTCCGATAATATATTACGCGTCACGGAAGTGTGTCAGCTTTAAATTAATCTTCCATTGTACCTGCGTACTGATACGCGCGACTAGCTTGTCGTAGTATCAATTACGACAACGTTGTATCAACCGAGACGTACCGTGAGCATTGCGAGTACAATAACCGAAGCAGAGCGAGTAATTGATTAGAAACCAGCATTGAGAGCAAATCAAGGTTACCGATGAATTACCTTGAACGCTAGCTTTCGCTTTGAAACGAAGATGCTTAACAAAATGTCATTGAAAATAGAGTTTTAATGAAGAATTTAGAATATACTTAAATAAAAGAAAATAATTTTAGCATTTCGAAAAATAAAATTCGCGAGTATTTTGATTTGGAGAAGAATGAGTGATTAAACAAGTAGAATAAGCCTACGAATGGTCAGGCAAATAGAATAAGCCTGCAAGAATTTTGATTTGGAGAAGAATGAGTGATTAAACAAGTAGAATAAGCCTACGAATGGTCAGACAAATAGAATAAGCCTGCAAGTGGTCGGGCAAGTAGAATAAGCCTGCGAATGATCAGACGTGTGGAAGGGAATTGTAAATGTGAGCGAAGTATGTAAGTATAGTACATCCATATAATTAAACAAGTAGTACAAGAACGTTAATGGTTAGACTAGTGAAATATGACCATAACCAAACAAGTAGTATTACTCCGTGCATGGTCAGACGCATAGTAGTGAGATGCCGTAGGCAGTTATATAAACGGATTAGGAACCACTAGAGCGTGCTTTATTTAACTCCTGTACAACATTAGAGTTTCTAATCTCAAATTCGAACATTTTCGTAAACTACTGTTTGCTGGAACCCAGTTACCACGCGTTTAGAGGCAAAGCTCTAAACATTACTATTTTAACAGGGAATAGATCTGGTTAATAATTTCAACCTGAAATTTGTCCCTTAAAATTTTCAATCGTATCACAAACACAATCTTATTCTACCTGTGACATTCGTTTTTCATAAAACTTTCGCAGCTTCAATTCGCGAGAATTCGAGGCAGGAAACAAATAAAACTTTCAACAACGATTCTAACAACCTATCGAATTTCTTGGTGAAAAAGTTTCTGGAAAAGAGGAACAGCGCTGTGAAAAAGGTTGAAGAAAACTTACCGAAAACGGTGACGAGTATCAGGAGACCGAGCACCAGAGCCCTGAGGATAATCGAGGCATCGGTGAACACCAGCCCGTCCGTCGACGAGTTTCCAGCCTGGTTCACGTGTTCCTCCATGACGCACGGAGATATATTCCCTTGTCCTGGCAGGCTCTTCAATGTCCGCTGGTTATCATCTTAAATAATGTACCATGGTCCGCCGTCACTACCAGATCCGTAGATATGAATCTCCTATTCTCAGGAAGCTTGGCTACTCGACTCCTCGGGAACGGAATTAATGTCTAACCGTTCGAACTTTAATACGCGTGTCATCGACTGACATTCTCATTCTCCATCCAAAACTTTTCCCAGTTTCCATTTCGGGGACAGCCTGACGTTTTTGTTCGTCGAAGAATGGATACTCCTTTCGATTTCGAACGTCGATCGTCGATTCTGGAACAGAAATTAAATGTACTCGTTAGAGAAATTTTCACGGATTAAACCGATTCGTCGATGAAATCTCCGGTGAAAGAGAAGCGGAGAAAGTTGCGACGGAAGTATCACCAGTACGGCAACACGCAAAACCAACGAGATTGGAGCAATCGATCGACAATTATCGAAATTGAAACTGCGACTGCCAGCGCAGAGATCGTGCTCGGTTCTAAATACAGTGAAAAAGAGCGCGAGAAAAAAAAATAGACACGTCGACGACGAACGAGTATCATAAAATTGCTTGCCGAGGTCACGCGCGCTATATTTAATTGCTCGATAGACACGTTTCATTAACTCGGCGCGGTATTCATCGTCTAGATTCGATTGTCCTGCGAATCGAATTGACGTTCCGTGAATTACTGTTCCACGAAACTGCTCGCGAGTCGATGACACTTTCGAAACACCGCCATCAAACTTCATCGTCCATTTCGTAGTTTCCTATTCGGGGAAAAATACCAACGTTTTCCCTCGAATTAATGCGAAACGAGTGACGTGGATGAGGCTACATTTCAGTTCGTATAAATGAAAGTTGGCGCAGTGAAATTTTTCCTCCGTTCATGACTATTATGATTATAAAATAATTGTTAGATTCGTGATATCAATTTTCAGCAGGCCCAGAAATAAATAATTAATTTGATACCGGTACGTTTTGCGATGCTTATCAAAGTATCCCTCGTATTTCATATACATTTTTTTTTCTCTTAATAATACATGTTTGATTATTCGCGTTTAAACGTTACTCCTTTTAATCCGGCGCTTTAATCGCAGGATTGAGCTGTACAGTTGATAAACGTAGTCACCGTTTTCTTAATGGACGACATTTCGAGCCAGCGAATGAATAATACGATTGCGAAACGCTGGTTTTGAAAGCAGTGCTTTAGCCGCTCATTATTCCCGGTTACTGTTGCTTTTCATTCTCAAATAATAAACGTTGCGAGAGGACGATTCTGATTACCGTTTATTTAGAAGAAATTCATTGAATATCCCGCTTCTGCGACGGACGAGCGAAAGCTTTCTCGAAATCCATTAGCAAGTTTTCATACTGACAATAATTAGCAAAGAAATGATAAGTAATAAATATATCCAGGATATATTATTTTTTTGCATCTTAGAACATTTCGAGATTGCTTTGAAACAGGACAAAAACGTCCTTGCTTCCTTCCTGAATCGAATGTTATAGCGAACGCTGCTTCGAAAGCCAGATCTTAATTGCGCCATTGTTTCAACGGCACGGTTAATCGAATAAAGCGGCAACTCGAGCTGAGAAGCCAAGTATTAATTAGTTTATTTTACGAACGATCGGGGCGAGAACCTCTCAGCCTCTGACGAGCTCAATCTACTAAAGGAAATCAATGTTTTCGCGTGAATGATGATTCTTATCTGATTGAGCGTTCCTTAACTCTGAAATTTAATTCTAAGCGTGTCAGACAACCTGCCATCGTTACATATTCATTTTTATTTTCTTTATTTCTCCTAAATAAACTCGGTGTCTTGATAAATAAATGTTTGCAAATTTGCATCGTTTGAACCTTTTGCAATTTCCCTAGAATTCTAATTGTTAGAAGTTTGAGAAATACCATCTGAGAAATCAAAACGGTTACAGACGAAATAGAACGTCGGTGGGAGATTGATTATGAGAAGTTGAAAATGAATGGTCGTCTAGGAGATAGGAAAAGGGATGACCGAATTAGAAAATCGTTATCGGTTCAGAGCTGTTTCTAAGCGGCTTCGAGTGGCCTTCGAAAGCTGGCTGAGAGCCGAGCCAGTCGGTAATCCGCGGATCCCGTAAGCTTCTGTAAACGGAAAGTCCTCCGAAGAGAAGGGAAGTTAGTTACACGGGGGGCTAATGGAAGCCGGTGGCGGCGCAGCTAAACAATACCGGCAGCGACACGCTAACAAAGTTGGCCAGGCCAAGAAACGTAATTAAGGCTACAGAAGTTAAGTTAATTTGGAAATACCGAGTTACCGTTGCCTTCGACTGAAAGGGAGTCGCGGCTGAAACTAAGGGGCTCGGCTGTAAATTAATTCGATGCCATACCATACCCCACCACTCGCCAAGTGTTTACGGTGTACAGTGTATGCTACACGAGAGTCAATCAAGTGATTGTTTTTGTCAACGGAAGATACTCGGTAACTTCTTACCCGAATGATTTAACTCGAACTCGCTCGATAAATTCGCGTAGGAACGTTTAATTGCAAAATGCAATCAGAAGGGTAGAATGTATGAAATAATGGGAAACAATAAATTTATCGTTGTCTCGTTTATCTCTGCCAGTTCGATTACTTTGTCCCTAAACACATTACGCCCATAAAGTGACCCAGGGTGCCAATAAACGCGCTGTAAAATCACGGTAGATGCTGCAACAAGAAAATATCACCGATGATGTTTCATGGTAACGACATAACTTAAACTCGCGACATTGGCCAAAGTCCAAGAAAATGAAAGAACAAAGAAGCGGTTATACGGTACAAGAAAGTTGTCGCAAGGGGACCCAGTTTAATCCATAGTTGTTAGAATGATCTGTCTGTTGGTAAGTATCCCTTTTTCCTGCTGTACTTTCCGGCAGCCTCGTTGCCTTCGACAGAATAACCTGTATTACTGGCAAGAGTTTCGCCGATATATCATGGCGGACCGGCTTCTTCGTCGGTTGAACTACTTCTAATTAAGCAAAACGTCGGACACACGGTAGCGCGATAATACAGATTAATGTAAGAACGCTGGGCGTGTAACGAGCCAATGAAAGTAATTGCGTTAATAGCCGCAAAGCCGGGACCGTCGTTATCTGAAAGAACTGGTCATAAACGATAATAACGGTGGAAACTTTATTTTCCACGCTCTTGAACGCGAAATAACAGATTCGCACACGCTCCCTCCCTCTCTGTGTGCGCGACGAGTAAAAGTTTTAATTAAATGGGAAACTGCAAAATCGTGGCTGTACGTTACACTTTAATCTGATTCCTGATCCCTCGGACTTTCCCTGATTTAATTCGCACACCGGTCCTCGTGTAACACGCGCACGCGATAATTTCCAGGTAATTCTTTCTTTTTTTAACTTGCCACGCTATCAGCGCACTCGTACGAGCTATCAGGATTTCAAATCATCGGGAAGCCAATATCCGATGAAACCATAAGCTTCCTTTCTCTGTTACCTACCGTGAATCACGAGAAAATAAAATCGCGCGGACCGTCGAATCCTTTCTCTCCCTTATTATAATTTACCTCAGACTTTTTCGTCCTTTCTTTATGTAAATGTTCTTCTTTTCATTTGATTATTCTAGACTTTAACCGACCAGCACTCTTGACGAAAATAGATGCCATCACTTTGCCTTTCGTACCTTATCGATCCAAGATGATTACACAGTTGGCGAAGGAATATTTTTGCTGAGGTCTCTAATATCAAATCTACCGGAAGATTTTCAATCGTTTCACTGCGTCTTCTGCAATGGAACTGCTTCATTTTTATATCGTTTCACCCGCTGTTATTCCAGGCGAACAAACCGAGGCATCGTTTCGAGCTTCAGGCGACGATTCGTCGCAGATGCGTCGATCGTAAACAGTGATAGAAATAAAACCAGATTTCCGGAACGGTATTCTTTCATTTTATTTATTTAAAATCGCGTACTACCATTTTCTATCATTCCCATATATTTCGCAGCTAATTCATACTTGATTCTCGTATAGCAAGTGTCATGCTTTTTCCTTAAAAGATCTCTTATTGTATACCCGTCTCCGGTGGATTTGAATTATGAAGAGCCGCTGTATCCCGGCCTTCGAAAGCCATCCTGACACCAGGTATCACCATTGTCGCGAAACTTTACGATTCGCCATGATATTTTTCCGCTTGCTCCCTGGAGAGGTGTCTGCGAATGGAGAGCGTGTTGTTCGCGAAAGATTGGAAGCACACGGAGAAAGAAGGGACAGAGGAAACTTCCTTCAGTCACGGCATCTTATAAATAAAATATCGATCCACCTACCGTGTTTAGTTTTTAGCAAATGAAACGCGTACGGAGTTTAACTCTCGTTTCGCGGACGAAGAAGGGGCTTGTAAAACGCGGAACGCGTGATTTTTCATCCTGTCGACGGAACGAGCGCAATAAAAGGACCCGGGTCGGTCGCAAAACTTAAATTGAGCAATAATTTCCGAAGAAAAAGCCGGCACGCGAGGAGAGCACTGGACACGGCCTTCCGTTTCGAGTTTTGTCGAGGTTCGCCAGCTGAATATTCATGATCGGAATTGTGAAAGAAGGCAATTAAACCGAGAGAATCGTTTCGTTTCATCGGGAAAGGGGTGTCGGCATAAAGATCGCCCTGGGAACGCCCTGAAACTACGTTATTGTAAACGGATGCGCGGAGACGAAAGCTTTCTCTTCAAATGAAGACACCGCGTCATCAGGGAAATGGATCTCCCGTGTTTCTCCTCGAGACTTTGTATACCTCGAGCAGAAAAGATTTAGACGTTTGTGCTTGAAATCTGACGTTGACAGGATGTTTTTCAAAGCATTATAATTAAAAGGTTCTTTTCACCCTTTGTGATATAATCATCGACACCTATGCTACTGATTCGAAGATGCTTTTAAGCCGCGTGTTCGCGGGATCATGAAGGAGAAAACTTTTAAACTATCAGCATAAGTCTAAATAACCTGCAGCAATACGTATCCAGGTAATTTCGCCGCGTTTACACGTAAGACCGCAAAGTTTGCCGTTAAATCACAGGGCAGACGCTCTGCGCTGCACGATAGCGCGAGACAAGGCTCGTGGTTGTTAAGCGCATTCACCAAGAACTTAGTTAAGCGAGCAACTTTGGTATCAGTAGAATCAGAGACACGGTCGTGCACCTATACACGCATGGGGTTACACGCGATGATAGAGGGAAAGGATCAAAAGTGGGCTGATGTTACCGATCTTCGTCAGACGAACTGAACGAGTATCTCTGGATTAGGATATTGGGATAGTTTCGTTGTTCCCTGCTGCTGTGATATCAGGATATCGTCAAAGATTTACCAGCCGGTGAATATTAATATTCACTTTGAAACGGCCACCGTGTGGCTTAAAATTTAATAACGCCAAGACCTCGACGCTGTTCCTGCCTATCAGTTGCGCGATTATCCTATATCTCGAGTCTTTGAAGCGTTCCTACGCCGATAGATCAAAGTTGATCGAACACCGTTCAAACTTGACGACAACCCACCCTACGATCAAGTTTTATGTACTTTAGAAGATACATACTTGGCACGGTATGATCCACGAGATTGGCTTCGAAGACTCAGTTCGAGGTTAAGCTTCAGGTGAAAAATCACGGCTAAATTAATGGACAGGGAAATCTGATACATAGCCATTGTGGAGGCTCGTACAGTTTTCTGGAGGGTGGAGGATCCGACAGATTAATCCCTAACAAAAGGAGAGTCGACTGACGTCATAGAGATAATCCTTCGCGTGAAAATGCTACTTCTTTCATATTCAGAGGAAACGCGAAGGGTGCGGCAGGATTTATCGTTTAGGTGAGCGAACTTCCGCTTTGAATCTGAGAGTGATTAGACGAATAGTATTGAAATAAATAAACCACGAAGTTGCAATATCTTTGACAAAGGTGAAACTCATTTCCTGAATTTTCCATGAAAAATTTTGGAATTTCTCTTCAATGCATCGGTAATCGAACGGATAAGTGGTACTGTTTATCAACCATGGATTTCTATTTTCCTGTTTCCTCTTTCTAACGCATCGCGTAATACTTTTTGCAACGTTCTACCGGAAGTGGCTCGATGCAAACGGAAACAGGATGCACGGGGTGAAATCGTCGCATTACACTCATCCGTGTAACCGATCGATCTACAGTCGAAGGCACGGTAAATCACTGACCGTCGATTTGTTTCGTTACACGCGGCGGTAAATTTTTTCCGCATCCAAGGAAGCGCAGATAAAACGGACACGGTAGTGGAATAAATCATGGTAACGTGCAGAAAGTGAATACGAAAGCGTCGCATCGGTAGGAAACGATCGAGAACAAATTTTGAGCGATGTCTACGAGTTTGGTCGAGTTCCAAGCTCGAAAAGATTCATTGTTTCCAACCCTGTTGCGATCTACCTCTTCCGTTTACACTTTCGCGGAAAACTTTGGAAAATATTCCTGTTATTTAAACGGTTTCAGTGCAAAAGAAACTGTAATTAGCGAGCAACACAGCAGTATTCTAATTAAAACTCTTAGTAACTGAAGTGGGATCGTTTTTTTTATTCGCTGCATTACTTTTAATCAACACATTTCGCGAATATACTCGCAGCAGCGGTTCGCCGTCGATTCACCGTTGAATATTCTACTTCCTTTCCGTTTTCCATATTCTATACACGCACGGAACCACAATTTATGGAATTCAATTTACCGCGAACACAGTCGTGCACTCTTGTTAATACGATTATAATAATTATCAAATTTATTTGTACCGGGGTCTGGATACGTGATGGAGCTCGACGAAGTGGAAGGTCGCATTGGCGAAGATAAGAAAAAATAAAGGGAGGGAAGGAGATACATTTGGGAAACCGGAGGAATTATATTCAGGGATAATGCATCCGATATGCAGGAGAAAATTGCACCTCAAGCATCACCATTATGGCAGAATATCCTTACCATAAATTCCTTTTTACTACGTTCGGGTATCAAACCCAGGCACACCCCCGCGCTCTCTCGCTTTTCATTACGTTAATATAATATATGGTTCGGGTTTCGATCCCAAAAGTCCTGCCACTTGAACCCTTCGATAATAAATATTTTATTGAAATCGACGGACACCAGAGAGGGACGAACACCCGACCGGCACGATTTATTTTTTACCTATAGTTTCGCGCGCTTATTGAATAATTATAGTGCAACCTGGCAGCGGAAATTCGATCCGTTTTCCGGGTCGAGGGTGCCGGGAATTTTAATGAGATTCGAGCTGGCAATATTTCAACGGATCGAACAGGTTAATTGAGGCTGATATCGCGGCTCTTCGCGGGGATGAATTCTCTCCTACGCGAAGCGGTCCTTCGTTCGTAGCCTTTGCTCAAAATTTCGAAAGACGGAGAATCGAATGCGAGTTCACGATACTCTGTTTACCTCGTCGAGATTATGCGCATAAATTAAACCGCTCGCGCCGACGCGTTCACCCTCTGTCAGCGAACTGGGACGACAGAGAAGCCTAAATACACGACGCAGGATAACGTTGAATGGCAGGAAAATTTTCTCACGCTGAATTTGGGTAATTCGGTTTGATCAGTGAATTACAGAGAAACCGACAAATCGACCGCGAATTGGTACACCGTGTAATCCCGTTGGTGATTCAGTCTTAACGAGCTCAAGGCTCAAAATCCTCGCGCGATTGCGTCGCAGTTATGCAGCCTGACTTAGAAACGATTTAAGGGCTCGACGACGGTTCAACTCAGCCCGCGGGCAGCAACAAGTGACGTGCAAGGGGTATTGTTTCAGCTGCAACGCGAATTTTCGAGCGTCTTAATTTGTGCTGCTATACCGTGTAAAGTATACAGCATGGCTCGAGTAAATGCACCCTTCACGTAGGAGTATATTAAGCGAGAAGCGTAATGGTTAGATAAATATATATGCAACAGTCATTCTCTGTGCCGTTACGATGAAACTTGCCGCCGCGAAACTCCTGCGCTCTCGAAAACTACATTCAGCAAACTCTGTTCCAGAATACACTGACCAGCGTTAAGAACGCTCGAGCACATGCAACAACTATTAACCAAAAGCAGACTCGTGTCTCTCTGTACCCTGTTTCGAGTAGCCTAATCTAAAGCATTCTCTCGGAACCGAGGAATCTTTAATATCTTCTAAGTTTTTTGCTTCGGAACTTTTGCTAAGAAATACAGCCCGACGGAAACTTCTTCTGCCTTCAGCGTCGCCGTTATCGACGTTCCTTCGTTAGACACGCTCGGCCTAATCCCTCGACCGGGAATTTTTAATACCTCCTCGAGAGGTTTAAACGCGAAAGCAACGCGGCAGTATGGACTTTCAGAACGACTCGAGTAAATGGCTCGGATCCAGTTTAATGAAACCCACCTCCAGGGCCTGCTCCTCCGTCGCGGCTAGATCGGAGGAAAAAAAGGTTCGTTTTTACCGAAGAACTTGGGCGACCGAGCTGGGAGCAGGTTGATAAAAAACACATCTCTGAATTAAGCCTGGCTGCGATAAGCCACGTCGACCGACGCATGCGAAGGTGCATTACATAATTAAAAAATAGACGATGCGCCGGGAAATAAATTTTCTTTACGGTCCTGGAAAACTTTTAGAAGTGTAATAGAAAAGTATTTTGAATACAGGGTGAGAATTTCGTACTTTGAAACAATCTGCAGCTAAAGGGTTAATGAGATATCTTAATCACTCATTATGGAAGAGCGCGAAACGAGAGATAGGAAAGAATCTAATAAAGAATTCCGCTTCTTATCTCCGTGTCTCTTACGGGCTACATATTTCACGTAACGGCACCATCCTCCACTTATTCCGTCCAAATATCCAACGACGGTGAAGGCACGTTCCGTCTATGGAGTTTTTGCCCGGTTACGTGACCGTATTATGAACCACGGTTCGCGACATTGTTGGTGGAAAAATAAAGCGAATTTGCATGTCGATGTTTTCAGGGCCCCGAGGCGAGCCTTGTTCCACAAGTAATTTGTGTGTCTTTCCTTTCGTGTGCCGCGAGATAACTCGAGTCCTTTTGGGGAAAGAGATAAAAGTTTTCGAACGCTTATCGATCGAAGTGGAGGATAAATCTAATTTGATAATATATTATTATTAACGCGGCGTTAATAAGATTTTTCTATTTCGTTTTAAGAAAAAGAGAGAGAAGATTCTTTTTTTAAGAGAGATGATTGCGTTCCCTGTTGATTACATCTCGAACAATGAATCCGACTTTAACGAGTGTCAATTATACGAGTCGGTAGCAGCTGGAAAATTGTCAAGAATTTCCAGCGAACAGTGCAAACGGACACCGTAAAACCATGCCACTCGTGAAGGAGCGTCGATCGTAAACCGCAACTACAACAGCGTCGATATTACCGGTGGCGATGTTCGTGACAATTTTGTCGAAACGCGAACACACGCCGAGCCGCGAGATTTTGTTCAGGTGACGTCAGGGAAACCCAATTTTCTATTTGATCGCGGTAAACATCAAACGATCGCCGCTAACACGGCCGCGATAACACCCTGTCGCGTCGAAACAACGCCCGTTGCTTCGTTGTTGTCCCTGTCCGCGTGTCAACCGACAATACCGTACAGTCTCCTACAATACCATTTTCACTCGTTTGTCAGGAAATTTTCCAATGATCACAATGTTCAAATCTTTGCACAATATTTATGAAGAATTTTTCTTCTTAAATTCGTAAAAATTGAAATATAAAAATTAAGCTCCCTAATGTCTTTTTTTTCTCAAGAGTTCATCTTTCACCCTAGAAAATTTGCGAAGAAAATCCGAACCTATTGCGAAGATTCCAGCAAACAATCCACCGGCCCTTTCCCGCAATTAAGTTACGAAGCAGCCGTCTCGAACCCACGATAAATTTCAGTTCTGTCGGTTGGTTCAGCAGGTCTGGCTATCAAGTAGAACACGTCGCAAAAGGGTCCTTAATTTACTTTCGGCGAATCGAAACCGCGGCTAACTCACTGCTGGCTGATTATCCTGAGAATAATCCCTTTCCCTAGAATCGTTTCTTTCACCGCAATCGCGGCCGGTTTTCGTTCCACTCGAACAGCTTTACCCTCTTTTTCCCGGCAATTCACGAGAACCAACGACACGTAGCGAACTGTGCGGTCACGTAAAATCGAAACGCACGAACGAAACGATTCTTCCGTTTCGCAAACAGGCAACGTTTAAAACACAACCGAGGGTGAGCGAGAAGCTTTCTAAAGCAGCATTCTACGCGGACAAACGTCGCGTTTCTTGTATCGCGAAACGACTCGGTGCACCTTTCACCCAACAGCACCAGTCGAGAGGAAAAACTGATGGACTTCGTTAGGGATGCTAATGAAAGGGGATCGGGGACAATTGAAACGGATTTACTACGTCGGAGGACGAGTGGATGTGGTGTTGAGGGTAAAGGGAATAGGGTGAACAGGAAATGGGATTCACGCATTGTACTGTAACTGCAAGGCGATATTATGGATTAATTCCAGGGGCCGTTTCCATTGTCTGTGACCCGGATTGAAAATGGATCAGGATTTTCGGCATTGTTTCGCCCTCTCACCCTTGCATCCGTAAGGAAACGCGTTCCCATACAGGTTGTCGGGGAAATGACAAAATTACCGGCAATCCATTCACTGTAGGAACATCTGTCATCGAATCGTTCTGTAACTGGAAATAAAGTTTCGCTCTCGAGTTCGAGGACCCTAGCCGCGAGGATGCTCCTATTCTT
Organism: Osmia lignaria lignaria; assembly: GCF_051020975.1. NCBI lineage: Eukaryota > Metazoa > Arthropoda > Insecta > Hymenoptera > Megachilidae > Osmia > Osmia lignaria. The sequence continues at coordinate 8,063,707 of NC_135035.1, forward strand.
TCAGCTCGCCGCGAAAATGGTCCATCAATCTTGGAAATTATTATTCGACTCGACAGGCTGGAACGTGATCGAAATGTCGAGCGGACACAACAGTTTTTCGCCGTCTTTTCTTTTTCCCATTCGAGGACGAATCTTGAGAGGAAAACGGCAGATTCTCGGTTACTTAGAAAGGGGAATGTGAAGGGTGCTCTCGGGTGGGTTTGTCACCCTGTTAATATTGAAAGTATTTTGGCGAAAGGAATCTTCCACCCTTATCACGGTCTCCATACCAAAATGTGTCAAAATTCTTTCAAAATAAAATAATGCTTCCCGCACTTTTGGATTACAAAATTGTAACGAGAATCTAGACATTGTACTTTCTTTTACAATGTCTGAAAGAACCGATCTACGTAATGAAAAGTGCAGAAATCGATTTATAAAAAAAGTGCATGTGCATCGGGTAAATGCATCGCTACATTTGATTCGAGATATCTCTGGAACTATTCTGTTTTCAACATTTTACCCTAATACTTTTCTATACAGAATATCTAAAAGAATTGATTTACGTAAAAAAAAGTCCAAAAATTCGTTTTTGAAAAAATGCATGTGCATCGAATAAGTGCATCGCTATATTTGATTCGAGATATCTCTGGAACTATTCTGTTTTCAACATTTTACCCTAATACTTTTCTATTCAGAATATCTAAAAGAATTGATTTACGTAAAAAAAAGTCCAAAAATTTGTTTTTGAAAAAATGCATGTGCATCGGATAAGTGCATCGCTATGCTTGATTCGAGATATCTCTCAAATTGTTCTTTTATTCAACATCTTATGTTGTTGATTAGCACATGCTGACGCAGCATGAAGAAATAAAAAATCCCGACAAATTTAACCCTTGGAGAAGATCCGACGACAGCAGAAAATGGTAGCAACGTCGAGACAGCAGAATATAACGATTAATTTTCTAGAATTTCCTCGCCGCTGAAGCGGACGATGCATCCTAGCGAAGATGTTGCACAGCGAGGCGTACGAATTTTCTGACATGCGAAACAAAGAGAAACACCCTTTATTAAGTAAAATGGAATATGAAGCTATATTTTTGTCTTACGGTGGTTGTCGACGTTCCCACCGTTCCTAACTGTAGCAATAACGTCGGGACACATAGTGCAGGTCCCAAGGGTTCCATTCCTTAGGAACAGGTGCCCGCCATGAAGAATACAAGAGAAATTAAGCTGTCGTTTTCACGGTAGAACGTGGTTGCACCGCAACGATGAAATATTCATGGGCGTCGATAGGAGGACAACACTTTACATACGGAATGCAGCCTCGCTTGGCTTCGCATCTTTGTCTTTGTGGCGTGGAAAAATCTCACGCGAGAACAGCGTGGATTTTGCATTTTTCAACGAAACAAGCGGTAACAAATTGAAACGCGTCGACGATGTGTCGTTCGCGAGTCCACGCTGGAATATTCAAACGCTGAATTTCTATTCATGCTCCTTTTCCATCTGCAAAAATTCCAGATTTCGACAAATTAGAATTACACGAATGTTAAATAATAACAAGTCTTGAAATCCTCTATTCGTCTTATTTATCAATTACCTTTTCCTTTATTTACTTTCTTTATTCTCGAACTGAAAGTTAGACAGATAAAATAAATGAGACAAGCAAAGGAAATATTAATTGGCGAAGAGTGAAAAGAAATCCTCTTTTTTTTTTTCTATCGGTCAGGGAATTAGATTATAAAGTGGATTGCATCCGGAGATACAACGACAGCGGAACAAATGACTTTCCAGCTTGCGATACAAGCCGAGGCTCGTTTTCCTTTGAATTTAATCCCCCGGCTTCGTCTGGTCACATATTTCCTATTTTCTTTTTTCCTTTTATCCTGTTGCTTCGGTATTTCCTAACCAACGCTTTCTGTATACGCTCCCCTGATCTCGTTTCATTCAATTGTTGAAATTTCATGCATTAACAAAATAACATTTTTACTTCGTATCGAGTTCGTTGAATCTAAAATTCTATCCGAAATAATGTTACCCATTTCTAGAGTTAGTTTTATACAATTTTCTATTTTCAGAAAATGAATTTATCCGTTAGAATATTATTTCATACTCGTCTTATCCAAGTACTGCCTTCTTTTTGCATCTCAACAAAACAAAATTCTGCTTCAAAACACAACGCAACCTCTTGTACATCACCCACGTAACTGGTGACAAGTGCAATGCGTGCGATATATAACGTGTCTCGTCAGAAATTGTGCAGAAAGGAGATATCTCCGTGACAGGACGATTTACAGAGGCGCGCATAGTCGGTAGAAAACGAGCCACGACGATGGAGCCGGTCCAAACCATATGTCGATAGAAAATACCTGTCGACGAAACAATCTAGCCAACGAAAGTGGCGATCGACGAGGGAACTTGTCAACGAGAAATACCTGTCGTCGGGGCCACGCTTCTTGCTTCTGTTCCGCTGATCGTCGAGCGGAATCATACGGTCGGAAAACGCTCTTTCATTTCTACTGTCAGCTTTCTATCTCTCTGTCTGCATGCGGCCAGATTAAAAAGTCTTAAAAGAACTTCCACATAAAAGTACTTAGAACAACAAGCGCAACGAGAAAAAAAAAGATAGAGAAAGGAGGTACGAGTCGAGAGGTGAGTTCCAGCTAGAGAGAAATCTCAAATCTAAAGACGCCTTACTTTCGAACTTTTCTTTGGCAAGTAAAAGAAGAAAAATCGCAGTCGTCTCTGTTCTCCTTTAGCTCGTTTTTCTACGCTTTCCTCCACCTGGAAGCCTTCATTAAATTTACGTTCTACCGAAACTCACTTCGTCCAATTAATTCAGTCAACGTTCGCTCGGTAACTCTTCTCCCGAACTAATCGTTCGAACGCGCCCTATGGAAACTAGGCATCCATTGTTCTCGAGTTACGCGAATATTGCCATCATTCGTAAGCTGAATAGAAACGCTAAACCATAGCAGTATCGTTCTTGTTTTTCTCCGCGGAACACAGAGTTACAGGGAAGATTGAAACTCCCTGTAAATGGGGGAAAATGTTTCTTAAGGAGGAAGGAGGGACTACGAAGACGATGCAGAAGGAGAACTTGGTAGTTTCAAATTTTGTAACGAGGAAAAGTTCTGGCGGATGGAGAAATTGAGGTGGAATTCAATTGCGCGACATTTCGTATCAGCCACACCGCGTTATTCGAATAACAATTAACGAATAAAATTTTATTGAAGTTAATTCAAGATTCTATTAAAAATCGACTGTACCGATCAAAGATGTTGGGTGAAAGACACTCAATAATCTCCAGGAAATGGCACGTCCCGACCGTATTACGTCTACAAACGCGTGGTCGTTGACATTCCCGGCCAGATAATTTCCTGCGAGAGGGATAGGAGCGAAAGCAAACGAAAGCAAACGAAAGCATTCGTTGATCGACGAAATGATGTCTACCTATCCAGCACGGGCTGAGTTAATCGAGCCTCGTCGATGGAATCTCTTCCCCGCAGCGTTATCTAAATGGACCAAAAGTCTCGGAACGTGGATCAAACGGCACGTATCAGTGGCTCTATCAACAGATTCGCACGGCTGAACGAAATCATGTCAGGTATAATGATTAACGAGGTCCATCTTCGCTTCGGAACTGTTTGGTACCCTCGGCAAATGAAACGGGAGGATCCGGTCCGCTCGGATATATATTTAATGGCACGACACCGTCGTCACGCTCGATGGAGCCGTGACACACGGTTAAAAACGACACCGACGACCGGCTTCCCTCTGCAATTTGCGTCGCATTTTGTCGTATTATACACGAAGCCGAGCCCAGAAGCGGGACACCACGGTCCCGTGAGCCAGCTTTTGTACCATCCACGCTATACGGCTGCCTTCTAATGCGAAGCGATGGAATTAAATGGAAGAGAGTCTGCCTTTTCACTCGCATCCGTCGTATCTCGCAGCATAGTTTTTCCTGCCTTCGTTCTTTTCAAACGAACGTTCCCGTCGACGCGTTGTAATTATTCCGTTTGTTACCCGCGAAAATACGGTCCATTTTGTTTTTCAGTTTCTTCTTTGTTGTTTTTTCGTGAACGGTGTCACGAGTCACGGGGAAACTCTGAAATGCAGCAACTTTTTCGAAAGTCATGCAACGAGAGCGAGGTTAAATTATTGTTACATGCTTGTTTAAATATGGACCATTTGGGGTTCGCAGGTATTTGCAAGCGTCAGCCGACTATTATCATTCCCGAGCGCATGGGTGACCCACGGGTTGGCTCTCTGTGGACCGCATCTAAGGGCAGATCGATGGGAACACTTGTTGGATGCGGCAATCCCGTTGATAACTTAACAGGCAACTTACGCAACACGTATAATCAATGTTACATGGGAAACGAGCCGCGTCTTGTTAACTGTGTAATCTCACTTAACGTAAGTTTAATGGAACCCCTACTCCAAGGACAGAAAATAATATCGTTAGCCGACTGTTTCCAGTTTCTCGATGCATTGCGCTGTTCTACGAGCAATTAATATCTTTTCTACGGAATTCATGGAAATTTATGTAAAACGATTTCGTGTTTAAGTTATTCGAATATCGTCGAATTCAGTGAAAAATTTTCGCAAAAATAAGAACGCTTTTCCGTGGAACTACGGTTCAAAGTAAGATGGCCAAAGTTTTAATTCAACTTTGTTCAATTACGCCTCGTTGGCCAGGGAGAAAGATAACGGCTAGAAAATGAGTATAAGATTGAAAAACCAACCACTCGCCACTTTGCAATCAAAATGTAGCACAAAGGAGAGATTAATTAAGAAGTTGAAAGGAATTTTGTGAACGTATCATCAAGAATCCTTTCTATGATTCATTAGAACGTCCTGAAAATGTTATTAAAGGCAACAGCTATCTTCTAAAGCAGTGATATTCGATTCTAATCAATATAACAGTTTCGAATATTTCGCTTTTCGGCCGAATACTCGACGTAATTTACGATCGCTCGGACCATCGTTTCATTTGCGCGAGATTCTTGGCCGGCACGCTATCGATCGGCTTTCAGGCAAATAAAAGGGGTTATAAAATATATATCTACGCTACATTTGTCCATGGAATGGAGGAACAGTCGTTTCGATTGCAAGAATTTACGCGATAATCCAACGGCTCGGATTAACGTGCATTTTTCCACGAAGAAACCCGAACGGTTTCGTATCGATCGCGAACGAGTTCGATCGTGCGTTAATTTCCCCCTGTTAATGGGTCAGATTTATCCCCGACCTGATACCTATAATCCATTGATTCGAATCCGACCGATTACCAGCCTGAATCCACCACATTTTTAACCTGATTTCCTCGCGAAATTTCTCGGGATAATGTAAAATTATGTTCGCTGATTTATCACGGACAAAGGTGGATGAAATTCGTGTTATCGGAGAAGATTGGATAGAAAAGAGAAGAGGAACAAGGGTCGGTTATTTAGGAACCGGCTCGAACTAGAAATTCAGTTCAACGAGGAACCGTTCATTTCCAAATCTCATTATCAAAGCTAATCCTACCAGCAATATAATGAACACAATTTTCCCTGGCGCGAAATCGACTCATTTTACTTGCAAGATATTAGACATGGGAACACCGCAGCCGATATTTACTAGTTAAATTTACTTTGACAGTTTCCTCGTTCATCCGCCCATTCTACCTGATAATGATAAACCATCTATGTAATTTTACACTTCGCTTAGTCTACGCTAACTCACACCGTGCTCCCCCAATTTTCGTGAATTTTCGTTGTTTCGCTCCGGAAAATTTGTTAAACACGATATAGGGGATTGAATATTTCGCATAATTTCTTGTTTGCGCTTCAAAGGCTCAAATTAATCAAGTAGCTATGTTAAATATTATAAGATTTTTAATTAATTTTTATCTGTTATCTTTTAAAAAATATTTCTTTGAAGGAATAAAACGAACAATAACTACGAATGCAACACGATGGAAACTGTTGGGTAACATTTGGTGTGTCGGAACTTGGCGAAACCATGACTTCCTGTTTATTTTATGTCGCTTAACTTCCCGGCTGTGTATCGAAGCGTTCGATATTTTAAATAAATCAACATACAGGCAACTTCTTAACCGTCGTAAATGCATTACGCCCACTGAGGGGATCCCGATCGCTCGAGGAACTTTCGAAATAGAGGAGCAGAGGGTCCACCGGCAACATCTGCGTTTCCGATCCGTCCATCCATGCGACTATTCCACACGTTTTCCAACTGCAAAAACTTTTCGTCTGCCATGCATATTTTTTCCGCGATTATTCGACCACAGAGCGAGTAGTTTAAATTTTTTCCTTCCGCCACGTGCTTCCGCGTCCAGACAACTTCCACCCCTTTCATTTCAAATTTCCTCTCTCCACTTTTTCATTCTAATTTCGTCTACAGTTTAACAGTTATTTTCCACTTGTACTAATTAGCAGTTTTCTCTGTGTAAAAAATTCATTTTAAGCACTGCTGTTTGGTATTTTGCAGCCGTACGCTCTTTTAAACTAGTTCGAATGTAAATTTCATTGGCAGTGAAAGTCACGTAAAAATGGAAACAACATTTCCAGATCGATCCTCGGATGAAATGCTATGAACTTTAAACGAGCTGTTATTCTGTTTGCACGGTTTGTAGATATTTACTTAACCGGAAACGATATTAAACTCCTTTTAGGAGATCTCGTAATTCAAGGAAAGAGCAATTAGTTTTACAACATCAATACCAATCTCAACTGTCGCGATTGCTTTTAAGAAAAATTTTAATTGACTGCCATTAAAAATAATTAATTTACATTCCATGCAGGAACTGTCGAGGAATTCGAAGAAAGAAAAATTTCACAGAATATTAATTGAAATTCACTCACAGCTTGGTTCACCTTACATGATAAAGCAACTCACATTTCTTAAACAAAGACATCCCCTTCCACAACCGCGTATTTCATCAAACCTGGATAACATTCGCGCCCCCTTTCTTGCCTAGCAGCCTCGTGTGTTTGGTTGATGTTTAAAAATGCCTTACTTCCATCCTGACCAATTAAGGGTGGCTCGTGTTACTTCATGTAAAACGACCCATTAAACATTCAACCCGTCCCGTCGTGACGTTCAGCCATTCTTTACCTTCTTAAACATGGCACGCGAGTGAACAGGTACAGAGGGAAGTTATAGCTGACGGACAGCGGCAGTAAAAATAAATCAGCCTACGAAGGGTCAATGTTGTCGTAGGGAAAATAAGAAAATTCAAGTCGATACGATTCCAAGCGAGCAGTGATTGGGAATAGTCGAAGAAAAATCGCAAAGTCATTTCGCTCGCCCGAATAGCCGGCGTTAATTAAAAGGTTTACCGTAATTACGAATGCGTGTAACGCGTGAAACGCTTATTAATGATTTTCGGAAACACGCGTGCATCGTTCGGATTATTAATAACCCTGCGGATGCGGGTGAAATCAATTTTTTCCTCTCAACTAATGACTCATTAATGCATCATGTCGGACACGCCGCATTATAAACACATTAACTTGACGTAAAAAAGCCAGTCTGTAATATTCAATAATAAATGAAATCGTTCGATGAATAATTCATAGGTAATTACTATCGGTTAAAAATGTAAATATACAATTTTCATATCATACCTACGTAAGAAGATTCCAAAGGAAGGTATCCAGATTCGACCCTGACACTAACGCGAAAACTTCCGCATCATTTTGCACTTAAATTTCCATGAAAATCGCGAAAGTTCGTAGGCGAGCGAATTCATAGCGACAGTTTTCGCCAAGCTGATCGTCCGGCTTCCCGTGGCTTTTGTTTGGAACTTGAATTTAAATTTAACCACCTCGGTGTTCTTGATCCGCGGCCGGATTCCACTTAAATTTCAAATGGAAACTGTCCGCGACGGAACCTCGCCGAGGCAGAAATATCCGGCCGCATCGGTGACAACGTTTTCCAGTACCGAGCGAATATCGGCTTTCATCCGCACACATTTTCGATACAATACGCTTTACCGAGCATCGCTCGGATACATTTACAATTCTTATTTTCGAATTACGGTCATGCCAACCTTATGCTGATTCAACCGCAAATAGACTAAATCCATCGTGATTCTTCGAGACTTGTGTCAAATTTTATTGACACATCGTTGGCATATAATTATTCTTACCCTTTTCTTTCAGAGAACGAAAAAGAAAAATTTAACTTGCCAATTTTGATACCGAATCAAGGCCTGAAAACTTCACAGAGCAAACAGTAAAATCTTTTACAATCAAACACCGATACGATCGATACGATCTCATATCACGGGGATTCTGAATTGAATTTGATATTTCAATTCGCGGCGAATGGATAAGTGAGCGATAACTTTGAACGTATGGAAATCACCCCATTACGCTGGCTGCTAGGAGGAAATCGCGACTGGTTGGAGGAAATTTACAGACGATTCGAGCCAAAGTTTTTCCATAAGGGTGAGAAAGCGTGAGACGAGTGAAAAAGCGTAGTTAGCGGCCATTCAAACTTTCTAACTGCGATTCTGTTAGCTTGTAAATCGAATCGTGTTAACAACTTGCAGTCTATAAATTTTCTTTACTAACTTGACTATCATTTTGAACAGTATGAAGCATTGCAATACGAAACGATTTTTAATTTTATCATCGCAACTATGAATCTTGTCATTCCGGTTGAATTCGGTTTCGCTATTTTTCAGAGGAAACCGACGACCCGAAAATGAGACAAAACTTGACCACGGTCCATGATATTCACGCGGATCGATTAATTTTCTGCGGTTGGAACGTGGCGTTACATATATCTCGTATAAATGATCGTAAACTGGTCCGTTCGTGTTACATTGCTTGGTAAACGCTGCTAATTTATCCCAATATCGTTCGTTTACCTTCGAATTTGCATCTCATTAAAGAAACCAATGCGATACGTGTTTTATCCACTCTAACGTAAACGTTACTATATTTCCGACTACAAACAATTTCAATTTACGCTGTTTTCACTTATAAAATATTTGGCATAGTACTTCAATGAGTTGCCAACTCTGCTTTCATGCAGGATGTTAAAATTTCCCCAAAAATGAGCTAATTTTAATTACTAATTAATGACTGAACTGAGAATGCATAACCCAATTAACTACTGATTTGTAAAAAGCTGATTCAGCACAGAATCGCAAGTTGTAATTATTGATTTTGGAAGTTTTGCTTACCTAGGAAACACAGTTGCTAGCTAATAATTCAACAACGCTGAAACTCTGACAAATAATTCGAATATTGCTGGAAGTCCATCACCTATTTGTCTACTTCATCTACATTTTCCTTTTGCATTCTCTACTCCACGCTCTATCGGTCGAAACAGAGCAGGTTTTCTGAAAGAAGATTTCCACGATGTAAAGACATATCTTTTGCAAGCTTATAAAGAACTTTCATAAGCGTAGAATATATTAGGAACGATAAAACGATTGTACACAGCCCGTGCAATGCACGAGCACACTTTTTCTCCTTAATTAAGGATGACTCTGCCAGCGACTAATATTCCGGCTGATTTATCACACAATTCTGTAGAAATGTCTGCTTGGTAATAATATAAAAAAGAGACGTTCCATTTGTATCACTTTAAACGCGACGGGAGTAAAGCTTCGCAGAGTAAGTAGTACGAGTCCCGCATTTGTCAGACATCCTACGCCATCCGCAGACCTATTCTACTTGGTTCCTGATACGCGTTCGATAATTCTTTCTTTCGTATTAAGTCTGCTTTATATTGGTAGAAGCTTAAGTTATTAATGACAAAATAGCAGGATACACAGGCAAATCACATTAACAATTAATAAACATTGATAAAAATTGAAATATCGAATGCAAACGTCTTTTCAATCGGTAAAGGCGATGAATCCAGCAGGGAAACAGACTTCCCTAGTTTCCACGAGGACTAAGTACGATTATTTTCCTTTCAATTAACGCGGAGTCACGAGAGTTTCCGTTTAGTTAGCCCGACTTTCTCGCCTTTCGAAACTCTAAGATACCTCTGAAAAGTGTTAGCCGCTGAGTAAAACGGTCCTTGATGCCGTTCTATTTCGTTCATCCTAACACCCTATTACAGGCAGAAACTTAAATTAGATTCGCACGGTTTAACTTTTCACTTTTAACCGAGGAACAAGTCTTCCAACACTCGGGACAGGGTAAATCCAGCGTACGTTGGAAGGAAATTATGCGGCGACCGGATTGATTTATCGCCGGCGATCTTCGTCGAAGGTGCACGCGAAAAAAAAGGCCGGCCTCTCGTTAGAAAGGGGAAACTTTGTGTGGAATATCCTTCGTGGTTCGTCGATCCCATCGGACGAATTTCCTTCCGATTCGAGTCGAGATTCGAGAACAAACGCTTCGCCTGTGCCGTGCAAGGGTAGAATTTTCCCGTGTAAAAATTCTCTCCCGACCAGAGGGGACGTTGCGCACCCTTGATAACAGCGTGCACACGTTCTGCATGCACGTGGTATCCCCCTTGAAGCAAGGCGGGAAACAGCAAAGAAATATGATCGTGTGCTTCGCGTGCACGCCCTCGGTTGCACTTCATGAATTTTCTACTGCTACCCTCTTGTGTTATAACTTCATGCTGGATTTTAATACGGCATACGCGCCGCTTGAAAATAAAAACTAACCGAGTTGCTGCCTCTTTCAAAAGTGCTACTTTCGCGCCACTCTTGGTACTTAACCGATTTAAAACGCGAGACCTGTGCAGTCTGACCCGGCGATTCGACACTGATTATAATGTATACTTTATGTCTAAAAATAAATACGAACGTTTCGTTTGAAATTATTAGCTGTACCGTTCAAACGATCGCGAGAACGTGAAAAGTGTCCTTCGCAGTTTATCGCGAACGAGATCGGTAAAATGTTTTATTTAACGTTCAAGAACACAGCAACGCGTTTGAAGAAAATCACCGTGAGAAGCAGGACGCTTTGCGTAATTTCATTACGAAACGACATTAACAGAGGCATAACGCGAACGGTGCACGCGCGTAAAACCGACGTAAACTCGTTGATTTATATTTTTGATAGACGGGAATACGCGAGTGTAACGATTCCGCCGTGCAATAAACCTTAATTTAATATTTATTTAAACAGCCGTGAACCGGTGATAATAACAACAGTACGATCGTCAAACAGCTGAAAGGAGACGAGTAACATTTATCGTCATCGTAAACCCGTCCTGTTATTAAATCGAATGACTGCGTCGCTCTGATTATCGACCGCGATTGAGTATCAATAGATTCCATTTAATATGACAAATATTTATAATATAGCTACGAGTATTTAAATCATAACCAACGTGAAGAACATTGGCAAATATCCTTTTTCTATAATATTTTGTGCCATTCAACAGAGACGGTCAATACAACGTTCAAACACCGTTCTTTGACCACCTGTTCTCAACTAATTTCCGAAGCGACGTTTCAGAGAGCTTTGGCTCAGGTGGTACACCAACGTGGTGTGTTTCGTTTCAATTCAGAAACAGGCTGCTTGATATTTCAGTATAACGGAGCTTGGAATATGTTCAGATTTAGCTGAAAGTTGGTAGCATAAATGCGTCAGCGTATCGGAAATCGTTTGTAATACGACAGCATAATAAAGTGGAATTGGTGGACATACGTGTGGTACGTTTGTTCCAGTTGAACATGGAATTCCTAATATGTTGTTCATCAGAAATTGTATCCGAGAAATTATTGCTCCGGTGTGGCACATTGTAATTTTCATTTAACTACACGACTTACTTTGTCTCTATCTCCTAACGCAATTTCCCCAGTTCTTAAGCTTTGATGTTACTTAGAAGAGAATATCAGGAATGTTTCTTCAAAGTACACAGAAACAAAGGCCATCAAGGCCTGTCAGACGTTTAAGAGGACACAATGAAACTTCAACTACAACGTATTCAATTTTCGTTGGTAATTAAACATTGCTGAGGAAAGCGCGTATTACGTCCGAAACACGGAATGTACATAAATTTTATTAAATCATTCGAGTGATGTATTACACTGTACGTATACTTTTTACGGAAACGTTCTTTAAATGTGATTACTTAATTCGTATAATGCTCGATGACATAAATGTTAATTCAAACGTAGAGGTTGAAAAAGTTCTTGAAATTCATTAAAACGCGGTATCCTGCTCGTTTTTCTAATGTAAATAATGCTTAGCACCACAGGAAACAGATGGTGGGCATTAGCATGCCAGGTAAACCACATCGAATGTAAATACACGGGAAGGAAAATGTTGCCGGCAACGTTAGTCTTCATACTTTACCTACGGCCATAAATCACTGGCCCTCTTTATTGCTTTCTTCCATAATTCAGCCACGATAGTCCTTCTTTTCTTGATTCCTCTCGTCGTTGCTTCGACGATACGGTATCATGCTCGTATTCCACTTAACCTCAACTGGGCATTCGTCCTTTCGTTTCCTTCATAAAAGCAGAATGCACGATAAAAAGCTTTCCACCCTGAAGGATGTATACTTTACGAGCCGTCGAAACGACGGCGAACCCTGATAAGTTCCCTTCGAGCAATTTCATTCCCTTTTACGAGAGGATTCATTTGAAATATTTCCAGCAATTATAATTATTCAGAAATATTATTTAATTAAAATAACGATCAAATTTGTCGGGGTTAATTTCGAACGGTAAGAAAATGAAATTTCAAATAATCGAAAGCACGGACCAGCAAGAGAACCCGATTTTCTCCTATTTTCTGAAGAGTAGTGCGATTAAATTATAACCAACGTGCAAACAAACAATAGCCACCCACATTTATACGCACGTACATGGTAAATGGTCATAAAATTCCCTGTACCGTGGAAAATTCGTTGACAACCGTTATATTTATCGTCTTCGCTACGGTGACCATTAACAACGGGGTGCCTAAAGCGGCGGTTAATTAATTTACCCCGTCGACGAGGAGGAAATAGAATCGGTCCCGCCACTTCCGATTAACTCGACCCAAATGTGCAATTGTCCCGGAACCCCAAAGTCAGCCGTTGACATCTGTAATAGATAAGAGACGGGACAGCTGCTATTGACTTAACGAATATCGACGACGACGCAAGTGCGGACGTTTCTCTCGGCACAATAAACGTCTATTGGCTTCGCGTTCGAATCCGAAACGGGATTCAACCTTTAATGGACTGTCGGAGAGAGCTTTCGTTCGCCAGGATTATTGTTCGACTTCGGTCGGTTCGATGGTCTAGCTTGCATTTGCTGGATTAACTTCATGAAACTCTCCAAGTCGTCCAGTCGCGACGATTCGACTCCGTTCCTGGCAGAAGTTGTTTCGAACTTGAAGCTTCCTCCTAACCAAACATCGAAACGCGTTCTTTCGAATCCATCATTGTGGACACCTCTTAAGCTACCGGTATTAAGGAAACGACGTTTCACGAGCAGCTGACGGTGCACGGTGGCTTATAAATTCGAAGCGGCGGAAATTATTGATCTATACTACTTAAAACACTCAACCAACTACCAGATCGTATCTCGAAGGCTTGATAACCGTAAGCTTCGAGCCTTGAAAGCTTTAGACTTCCGTATAATAAAGTCTCTGTAAAATATTATACCTTGATCTTTTCAAATGGCGAATAAAGAGCCTTGCATCCAACCACTCTGATATTTTCTCGTTTACGTAAGCTTTCTGCTTTTTACCGCCGCAGATGCAATTTTACAAAGTTTCAATTTGCAGTCGTTGAAGAAGCTCCAAATTGAACGAGCTCCTTAAGAAATTAACGTCCAAAGTCCTTGGAATATCAAAAGCAAGGACGCTTTTCGGTCAAATAAAACTCGACGTCGGACGACAGGGAAATAAGTAACCATTTATTTCCTTCAGATTTAAGGAGCCACTGAAGTGAACGCTAATGAGCTTTCCTGCTTAACCCTTTCGCTCCAGAGGACTCGACTAAATGTGCTCGTTGTGGACGAAAGGCGACTACTCGACGCTGATATATGCTTACGACGCACCGTCAAGTTTATTACCCTAATTACAGTTATTTTTTTTTTTTCTTTTAACAGCGTCCATTTTTCAAAAGAGTATATGTACGAAAGGGTGAAGGGATTATCTCTTCAAAATATCAAATGATAATACGAGGTATACCAACGGAAGCTACCATTGTGGTGCTTAACCCTTGATTATTCAAAACGACTGTTTCCGTGCTCTTCGTATAACAAAACGTCGACCAGCGGGTAACGGCTGATGCGACTATTAGAAAGTTTCAAGTGGCCGAAATTATTGACGTGCGCCACTGCAAGTTTCGAGTAGAGAATTATGACGAGCGTTTGTTGCTCGACACTCTTGCCGAAATCGGGGTCAACGGATAACGATAAGCTTCGTTGCTTCAAACTTTCGACAGTCGAATAGCTTCAAAGCTTGCCATTTATAATTTGCGACGATTGTCCGCGTCGAGCTTGCAGAAATTATTAGCTCGAGTCTTATTTCGAATTTTCTCAAGACTTTGGTGATTTTGTTTCAAACTCGACACGAATTCTGACGAGTTCTCAGTGAAAATGAAATTGTGTTAATCGTACGTAAAATCCGCTGGCGATATCATTCACAGTTTTGAAGAAACGTGAAGGAACGAATACCGATCTCTCGGCAAGGCGCGATTTTTCAAATAAAACAAATTCCATCTCGTAGCTCGCAATCAGGGTATGCATTGTTCCATTCGCGTTCTTGTCTCGTTGCTATCAGCCCCAAATATTCCATGAATGTTTTCATCCGAATCATTTTCCGCGTTCCCATCGCGTTGATGCATACGTGCTGCATAACCAACAGGAATACGACGTTATACGTCTCTTACGAAGCACCAAAAAATGCGCCGATCTTCCCTGACATTCTCCTTTCCAATTACCTGTCCCTTGTCTCTTTGATGCAACAGAGGAATAACTCGATTGATGCAACGAGGTGTCTCGTTCGACATTCCCCTGCAGTACGAATGTAAATCGTCTGTTTCTCTTTTGAAGTAGATGTTCTTTGATTCTCCTTGAAATTGAAACGATTCTTCAAACGCGTACAATGTATCGTAACGTGGGAAATTCCTGCTGACAATGACATCCGTGCCTGTACAGAGCTCTTTTTTTTCCAGAAAAAATACGATCCTGTGAACACGAGCAAAGCCCGGAATATTCGTTAAACCGGGCAAGCCACGTTTCAACCTGCTATCGCGTCAGCGATTTCACATTCGACGTAATTCTTCGTAATGGCGAGTCATCCGCGAAACCTAAATAGCGTGAACAGAGAGAGAAAAAAAAAAAAAATACGCTGTCGTCCTCTTGTACACGGCCTGTGGCCTTTTTTAATCCAATTTTTGTCACTGCTTCGCTGGTTCGTTACACGTCACCGACGAGTACAACGGCGTTAAACACGTGGCAGGGAAACGGCTCGTTCGATTCGTCGATTCGACTCGTTTCAACGTTCGCCGGCCAATATTTTGCGGACGCGATCGAATCTGACGGGTTAATCGAATTATTACGGGATAACGTGTCGCGTACTACATTTTTTATCCGCTCGTTCCGCGGAGCTACTTGCTGCACCCGATGGAATCAATAGCGCAACGGGGTGTATCGGGATCGAAGGAACGGTGCGATGTTTTTAAGGCCAGTGCACACGATTTGCATGGTGCACGAGCATGTGCCGTTTAAATCGCCCAGAGACTTCTTTCTGATAATAAAATACGCTCGCCCTGGCGAAGGGTCAAAAGGTAGTCGAACGATGATAAACAAGGGTGATGAAAAACAACGTCTAAATAAAAATATCGCGGATAAATGAACTTCCCTTTCGAATGAAATCTGATTTTTCTATTCAAGAATTTGATTTCTAAATATCCTGCAGAGCAGGACGATAGTAGCGTAAATCTTTGAAACGGTGCTGATGTTCCCGTGAGAAATCATTGGTACAACGTATTAGCACGCAGCGAGCGGATATCACGAATGCAAACATCGAAGAAAACCGGAAACTAATACGGTTAGAGTGCAAACAGACATGTGTCTGTATAGCTGGTGCATTCTGCTGTTCGGTGCAGCACGAATATAACCGGTAGTCTCGATCAATGAAACACTAATACAAACATTTGTATTCATCGAAATAAACTACATATTATTCTATACAAATGGAACAGATTTTTAAAAGATAATTGATTATAAAAAATATAGATTCTTCAGTTCCAAGGGACTCAAGATAGAAATAGCAAAATTTTCGAATAAGTTTCAATAAATCATTTGTAATAAAAACAGAAATAGCAAAATACGTGTCACTCTTTATATATTTAAGGGTAGTTTTCGTGTCTTCAAAGGGAATAATGGATAACGACAAGAAATATGTGTAAAGCTATTTGTTAGAATATTTTATCAACAGTTAGATAGAATATAAATCTTAAGAAACACGGTGAAAATGTAGCGAAACGTTCTTTTCATGGTTCCAGCTCCAGATAGCTGATCAATTTCACTTGTAACCGCGCGGTCGCGTTTCGTGGCATCGACCCAAGAATAAGAAGCGAGAAAAACACTGCTTACATTGCAGGCCACGTTAGCCAACCCTTTCATTGGCGTCCCGAGAATTCGTGACGTGCCAACTTTCCACTTAAAACCATCCTTTTGACGACATGACCCACTATCCAACTCTTCAGCCAGCAAAACGACACAGAAACGGAAGGTAGAGCGTGAATCGTTGTTCCGTTTTTAGTCCCGCGATCAAAATGTTGTAATTTAAAGATCGTAAAAGCACAGATCAATTTTGAATATCGTTATCAAACATTCCGAATAATTGAAAAATGTTTCGCGAAATGGGAGAACCCCTTTTAACGCGTCTGTTAATCCACGAATTTACACGCGGTGGTTATGCCACATAACTTTGATATTTATGTCGCTCTTCTATCCCAAAATGTATCGCGTTTAACAGTCACGCCACATAACTTCCTGTTCGCGTTCCTCGCGTTTCCAACCCCCTTGTTTTTTCCACGTTATTTCGTGCACGGTCTACTTAAAGCCCATCGCGTGCACATGATATTTCGTTGCTTAAAAACCACTTCTTGTTCAGCCGACGTTAACCGGTGAAGAAAAAAAATGGTCGTTCTCGAGCTGTCACGGTTAATAATCGGTCGCGACTTACGATCAAGTAAATGGTCCGGATATTTTCACCCCTCAAGCGTCGTGTATCCGATATGTCCATGAAAGTTAAACAGCATTAACCCGATAAAACTTGTAATTTTTATCTTCAGATGATATTTCACGTACTAATAATTTTTGAAAAATTCACCCTTCGTTCGGATTCTACTTGAAACGTCATTACAAATGCAATTGTTCGTTTCAATTGTTCTCGGAACCCCAGAGAATTTAAATTCACTGGAATCTCGAGTAGAATCCTTGAATCAAATTCACTTCAAAATTCACCCCAAGCATTCCTGTACGAAAATCTCGTAAGATTTTCCGGAAAGCGCCTTCAAAACCACCGGTTCCTTGTCTTTACGGTGGAAAGGTAGGAGCTTTTTCGTGAAATCCCATGGGTCGATGTTATGGAGAAATTTTTGTAAAGTTGTAAATTGAAAATTAATGAAAGTTTTAATATTTTTTACTGCAACGAGCAAGGTGTTAATGTACAAATACGACCAAGAGTTTTCCAAATAAAGTGTGAAAAATAAAAACTGAAGCTTTCATTTATCCTCTCTTTCCTCATTTCCTTTGAATACTAGACTTTCCTGTATAAAATCGACATTCTTATTGCAGGTAACCAGGTGAAAGCAAAGGGTCGAAAAGCCCCGAAAGTACCAAAAAGTCTAGAAAGCACTCAAAAGTTTAACGATTCCAAGTTTCAGTAAGAGGCGAAAGGAGCGGCAAATCTCCAGCACCACTTTGAACCGTGAAATTATTATTTCCGTTCTCCTTTTTCCTTCGGGACTAGCCGATTTTCGCCTCTCGAAAATCCCACGAAACTGCCATTAAGTTAAATGGAAGGCATCGGGTAAACTTGGAAACGCACGTTCGACCCTGCTGCTACAGCGCTAAACGTTTCTCAGAGTTTGCGTTTCACGGTTTACAATCGTACCGGCACTCAAAGCAAATCCTGTTCCCTGTCGCGGATCGTTCTGTCAACGATTTGGGTCAAAGGGTCCTTGTTAGCCAACGGGGTAGCCTTAATTACAGACGATTAAACGATCCGAGCGTGAATACAGGCAAGCCTATCGAACGAACGACATGTTTCTTGCCTGTATACACAAGTATCGCAATAATCCGATGCCGATAGCTTGGCAAAATACACACGGCAAGCCTATCGAGCATAAGCTGTATCAAATTCCATCGCTGGCTACCTGTTGCTGCCAGAAATTGCCAACCAAAGTACACTCTTAGCCATCAAATTAAAATCACTTATAAACATTTCGCTACTCAAAATTGACGCTCTAATTAACCTGTCTTTTGATGCTCAAACGAAAGAATTTGCGATTAACAAGGAACCGCATCGTGTTGGATAAGGGAAGCTGTTTGAGGTCGTCTAATAACGCGATATGGAGTCGTACTGTTATCAGAGAGCGAGAAAATTAAAAAATTCTTCTTCAGTGCTTGGAATGTTAGCCGGACGTTTTCAGGCGCCAATTTTTTTATTTTATCGAGGTGATTATCATCTAGAATACACATTATTTCTTCGTTCACGGGTCAGGGGTTCGTTAATATTAAATGCATTCCAATTATACGAGGGTGGATACGTTTTCCATGATGAATGGTGTTCGAGTTAACCAGGAAAAAACGCGTGATCTTTATCGACAGCGACGTGAACAAGATGAAAAAGTGTCATTTACGCGCATCGAACGTCAAAATATTTCGTTGCGTTCCGCAGAGAGAAAGGTCTCTTTACGACGTGTCACGTATGCTGTCAAACGTGGCATACGCTTTTCCCATCTTTTCCATTTATAAATTTGTTAAACATTAATGCAACTTCCGTTAACATATTTCAGTGATGAGATGTTAGAATATTCTATCTGCTTCAAAAAAAAAAGAATTGACAAGGGGATCGTTTTTGTTAAGGAACCCTTCGATAGCAAAGCGGACGGATTGATCAGTGGCTTAAAAAAGAACCACCACCTGTTGTGTCCTAATTATTCCAGCACCCTTCAGAATCACGTTAAATAACTCACGTGGCGTGATAGATAGCATCTTTCCCCGTGGTTCTCCTAAAATCAACTCAACTTGTTGCGTGTTCGTTGTTTCCGTTTCCTGCCCACGACTTCGACGAGCTTCTTTTAAACGTGCCAAAGAAAGCGGAGACGATGATCCGGCGCCGTTAACTTTGGAATTAGAACTGGAATTTCGTTGCATAATTGAAAACGGGAGGCGGAAAAAAGTCTCCCTCGAGAATTCGCGTGAAACTACTCGGTTACAACTGTTTGCTCGAAATATTGTCTGTTTATTTGCCACGATCAACCGAAACGCGTGCATCGCATCCAATATCCCGAGAAAATCGTCGCTCTGATCGCCATGGAACTAGATGAAAAATCGGAAGGAAAATTCAGCGAATGATTCGAAGGATTTTTCAACCGGGGGAAAAACACTGAAGGGACATCTTTCCGTGAAATGAGAAATCTTACGATCCTGCCAGAGGATATCTCGCGAGGATATCCGAGGATCATTTTTCGGTTGGATCTTGTCCGAAATTCGACGTTGTATTAAGTATGGTTCATTTATTTCCTACTTGGCGTGATTCTTGAGACACGAAGCGACTTCGGTTCAGGGGTTATCGCCGCACCCTTCCTGTAATCCGATTTTAATCCGAATGCTAATTCGAACCCGCGACTATCTGGCACGAAATTACTGTAACTTTTAGCCAGGTCCGCCGGTTTGTCTAAATTAGAACGGCATTAAGGGTGACGTTTATTGTCCCTCGGCAAAGTATTCGTACGTTCGCATTTTGTATTGTTAACGAAGGAAATTATCTAAAATATAGAAAGAGAGAAATCAGGATCTATTGGCTATAAATTAGCCAATGTTTTCTTACCTTCTACGTGATTATTGTTCGACTCACGCTCGAAACGGCTATCGATACCAGTAAAACGTTATCATCGTGCAAAATCAGAATGTAAGACACGAACGAAACTTTCTTGCAAACAACTCCTCGATCCCAAAAACAGAATTGACCGAAACTGGCTCCAACTTTCGTGGCTGGGTCGTTTCTCCATATATCAAAGTTTGAATCGGATTATATTGACGTGGGTGTACTGTAAAGCCGCGAGACGAATCGCTCGGGATGTTGATTGGAAATGATATCCTTTTTTGTTCGGAAAGGATTCGCAGAAGAATACAAACCAATAAAAATGAGAATGGTTCACGATCGAGAAGCTAAGAATGCAAGTTCAACATATATTTTTATGAATGAAATAAATAATTTGCTCCCAAGAGAATTAAGAAGATTTCTTTGATGGAGAAAAATAGTAGTTTCACTTACCAAACAAAGATAAATCATCGAATAAAGAGATACTAATTTCTAGAAAACTTTTCCATCCCCTTCTTTGGAAGAAAATGAAATCTTCCCCAAAAAATCAAGAAGTGTATTACTCTTTTATGACACAGTCGGCAACGCCTTTTGTCTGTTCGCGTACAGATTCGAATCCAGAAGGCAAAGACCCTTCGAACGTCCTCCATCCATCTACTATACGCTCGATTCGAGAGAACCATCGCGGTTTCAAGAAGTCATAAGAAGAAAAGGGAAACGTAGAAATAAAAAGGAGGCTGTCCTTGTGCCCGAAATGACGACCGCGCACGAGTTTTAAGAGAATAATAAATCTCAGGCTCTTTGTTCTTCAACGAGTTCTAAAAAATAAAGCTACCATTCGCATAGGAATCGACCTTGCGAGATTCTTAGGAATTGATGCAAAAGGGAAGGTAATCTTCATCGAAATTTCAATCGCTCAATTATTGAAGATACGTGAAATTTATTTCTTAGTCTTGGAAGAACCCAAGGAGAACCTAGAGATATATTTTATTACGCTATTATAATATGAAATTTTTAAAATTTGGACTCTGACCGCTCTTTCTAGCTGGAATACGATACACGTCTTCTTTTCGCCGCAAAAGTACACGGTTAAAAAGGATACAGAGGGAAATGAAGAAAGGGGCCAATCCGGCAGTCTGTTAAACCTTTAAACGCGCAGCAAAAGGGACAAAGGAAAGCAAGGAACAGCTCTAGCGGACTTGTCACATCCATTATCCTTGGACGTACGACCGAAGAGCAGAACGTGGTAATCCAGGAAGTATGTTCGCCGTTTATCACTGACTTTCACGATGCAACGGCCCGTCAGACGTTTGTATCTTTTCCTCGATACCAGTTGGATAAAAGGGACAGAGTAAAATGGCAACGAAAAATACTGTTACCATCGAACGTAAGCCCGAAGTGGGAGGTCGCGAATGTTTCTTGATGCCACCGTGACAGAATGATGTATAATCTTCAGCTCCGATATTCACGATATTTCTTCTACACTTTGTCGCTTATTTCGACGTGACGTAAGTGATACGTTCGCAACGACGAGAAATGAATCCACGCTTTTTCTATCCAATAACCCCTGTCCTCTTTGAAATTTTTCAGTTTTAAACGGGTGATTTGTTCACTAGATTGGAGGCAATTTAAAACTTTTTTGAACCTCGAACGGTGTGATGGATGATCGATAGTAAAACAGTTTATACTGGACTGATACAAAATATTAAATATGAATTGTATTAAAAACAACGGTCGATGAAGCTGTGGGAGTTTTTAATCTACCCTCGATTTCCCTCCGTTTCGAGTGTTTAAACGTTTCAACCAGTTAGCATTTCCTATTAATTAAACAACGCTGCTCTTTCAGCTGGTAGGGAAGGGGGAATCGAGAAAGTCAAACGATAGCGATTTAAATAGAAACAACAGAATTATCCGAAAAGGCATCGAACATCAAAGCCGAGTTGCAGTACCCCTATTGTTTCAATTCTGCATGCCAATGAACCGACTTCTCTCTGTATGCAAAGCGACTCCTGTGCTATTTCTAATCAAATTGCACCTTTCATTCGCCTCATTATTTATCGATCCCCGAACGGGAATACCTAACGAGCGAGGATCGGCAATCCGACCGCTTCTCAAGCAACAATCGTAAACGGTTACGATTGCGAAATTGCTGAAATTCCAGCCCATCCCGGAAGCATATCGAATCTAAAGGAGCTTCGAGCGAATCCGATGCTCTTCCGCGTCCTCGGATATTCTTCCAATTAAAGTTCGCCGAGGGAATATCGCAACGGTTGCAGTTTTCGAACGGAATCGCGAATAGTTTTATCGTCGCGACCAAGGAATGACAGCGATGATAACCGTACTGACCCGGCTGTTATCGGTGGACGAGTGCCAATAAAACGTGCACCGATAGGGAAGCCTAGTTTAACCAGCTGCTGACGTGCCGCAGAAATATGAACGGAACCATCGGGAATGCTTTAAACAACGATAATGTTTGAATATCGGTTCACCGAGTACGACAAGAGCATCGAGAAATTCAAATAAATTTACCATTGTTTCAAATCTGACCGCTGAGACAGCAATAATATAAATTAAATATTTTCATTTTTTATTTTAGAACATTATTCTCCGGTGTAGAAGATTCTTTCGTTAGAAAAATTGGGCGAATAATATGATATATCATCGCGTTAGAATTGACCCGGAAGTTAAATAGAGGCGAATGAAATATTTTAATTTGTATATTGGCGAGCGAAACAATAATCCCCAGGAAACAAGGAAAAATTATGGGACACGCGACAAAGTTCGGGAACAGTGCTCGAAGAAGGGAAGAGGACAACTTTCCCACCGCTTGGAAATGCAATTATGCTCGCGGAGTTTTAGCCGACGACATGGACACGGCGAGACCTCTTGAAGGAACGGCAATCCGTGGTGCAATAACGTATTCCTCGAGATTGTCTCGCCAGTTTGCGTCGAAGATGAATGTAATGTCTCGCAAGAAATGAAATTAGCACGCTTCGCCGACCGCTCGCAACTTCCAGACGCGAACGAACCAATTTCTTCGAAACGGCGTTTCATTTACTTCCAAACAATTCGATAAAGCAACTTCTCGAATTACTCTTCGAGTATAATTTACAGATTAACCCCTTCGAAAGGTCCTTTTTTAATTATGCAAAAATAAAACTATCATCTTATCCCTCACTCTATATACGCTTAAAGTTTCTCTCGAAATACCTGAGGAATATTGAAGTTGACTTTGAATATATTTTCAGCAGAATCTCAATTCGACCAATATTTTCCCTCATAATATTTCCAAAGCTCCAAGAGATGAAAGTTGTTTTTTTCTTCCTCAACTTTATCACGTAAAATATAAGCAACAGAAAGCTACAGGATATAGCGAAACGAAACGAGTAAGAAAATCAGCTTACGAATGTCAAATTGCAATTTCCATGGTGGATGTAATACGCGTTCTCATCAGTGTCATGTAAACGTTACAAGCTTCTAACATGGCAACAGTTCAACCACAAGAGACCGGACAATATTGCTGAATTATGTCGACACCCCTTTACAAGGGATAATTTTGCAATGCTGCAATTTCTTGGCAAATATACATCCAGCAACGTACGTCATGTCGCGTGAATTTCCCGTGAGCTTTGCTACCAGCAATGATCGATCCTCGAAACGTGGCTGCACGTGAGACACTTCCGTCGAACGAACGATTCATGTTACAGCGATCAACACAGTGAATTTATGGAATATACAAGTATTGTATGGTGGCCGTTAATTCGACGGTTATACGGGCCGAAGAGTTATGGCGTGGAGCAATTTAATAAATGTCACCGACGTGAACAAGGATGCAGGTGCCGTTTGTAACGCCGGCGATACTCAATTTACCCTCGACAGTGTAATTAACGTATGACGCTCTGAGACATCAGTATCAATTCCGTTCCCATTTCCTATCGATTGATCGAACGCGTTATCGAGTGGTACCAGTTTATTTCGTTGATCAAAATATAGCAGAAGAAATGTTGAAAAATTATTCTTGAAATGTTTCAGGTATTCCCTCGAACGACCCCTGTAAGAGACGTCCCGAGGAAAAAGGTAAACTCGGCAGAGAAGTCTAACGATTTAAGAGGAAAAAATTCTCTCCTTACTAAGAGATTTTTCACCGCCACGAAAATTATTCACCCTAGCCAGGATTTCTGCCATTCCCCGTCCACCGGTTATCGCGACCAGCGGAATAAGAAATTTTTCATTTAATTAAATCCTCCGTCCATCGTCCGCGGTAAATACGATCGGTTTAATGAAACCTAAATCGCATAAACCTTGAAATAATAAAGAATAAATATTCCTAGTCTGGTAATTAGTTTAAACAGAGAAAGAAAATGGTGCGCTTTCACGAAGGAGAGGATTCTTCACGGATATGCCTTGGATTATCATTGTAGTCGTTAATCGGTCGGGAAACGGTATATAAGAGAAAACAGAAAAGTGGATAAAAGGAGGCGAGAAGAAAAAGAAAACACTGATGGGTACTTCCGATAAAAGGGACGATTGTGTAATTTTTTAATGGACGAGGTAATTCAGGATAATTGTTCCTTTCAACGAGAAGACGCTCTTCCGAGCGATCTCGGAATTATTCAAATTTTCTCGCTATTTTAATCCTGATTGTTCTACTAAATCTTGTCAAATTGAAACTCGTTTCATTCTTTCCACTGCGATTCCAAGCCCGTATATCGTCTGCTGAAATATGCACGAAGGTCAATCTAGTCAGCTATTTCCAGCCATCTTTAAAAATGTATACGTCCGTTTCGTGACTCGATATATCTGCATTCCGATTCAAACGAAAGTTACAAAGTCGCCTCAATCGACTTCGCTTTTACCTCGAGGCTATAATTGGTCGAGGGTAATATCGACCCTGGACGTGAGACGATACACGATAAATAATTGATTTCTCGTGTCACTCTGTAAGACGTAACTGCTATTTAAATAAAGAATTTCTTGAAAATTTCATGTCTAAATCAATTTCTTTACCTCTTCACATTTTTAGCCACCCTTATTGTTTACAGGAAAGAATTCCATCTTTCATCGGTTTCTTTTTTCCCACGGAAACTCAGCATTTGAATAGCCGAATTATTTATCATGCAGATTGCTGTTACAGCGATGGACCATTAGATATACAAGGAACTTCTATAAAACGGTAAGAAACGGTACACGAATGTGTATCCGGGCCTCGATATTCCAGCCCCAAGGGAACCGGAAACTTCTTTGCCTCGGTGCAATATTTAAGAACAAACTGACAGAGATTCCTTTTTATATTTCAACGATTCCGTCTTCACGCGGTTATAGGAAATCCGCAATTACCCTGATTCGCTTGATGTACCTGCTGTTAGGGAGAATTTCGTGACAGGCGAGGATTCATCGTTCCAATGCGAATTCCCCGGTGTCGCGATACAAGTTTTCTAATTACTCGGCTGATTACGGTGCAATGGCAGGTAATTATAAAGCGGCGTTGCATTGATGGCAAAGCGTTACGCTCGATCGACCAGAGAGAGTATTTACCAGGCCGACACGCTTCTATTAAAGGGTCTATCTTGTGCTAGGCGAAATCGAGCAATCTCGTTGTTTGCTATTTCGTAGAGGATAATTGCGTCTTCCTCTCTCCTTGCGAAATAAGATTTTATAGGACAAGGAATTGTTTCACGAGCCACAGTAAATTTAGCAAACAACGATTTGTAATCTTTTTTCAAATTTGTAAATTAGAGTATAGGCTATAAAACGGAGAGATAAGAAACGACATTACTTACGGAATAACGTGATACTTAACAAACTTTCTCGTTTCTCATTTCCAACAAACTTTCCGCGAAACTTTAGTCTCCTTAGTCATATATTATTCTACTTGACCGTGTTTTCTGAATTTCGCATTCTACTCCCTGCATTCTTTATTCCCTTTATCGTTACGGTTACTCCTATCAATCATACCAAACAGAACACTGACAGAACCCTATTTCAATAAAGATATATTGCTGCTAGAATTGTTCAATTTCAAAGCGATACACGTGTGCTGTTTTGATGGTGGAACAAAATTTCAATTTCTTCCTTTCAGGCGCGTAAAAAAAGTGTCGGTAAAAAACAATGGTCGATGTTTAAATAATTATTCGCGTGTCGTAAATCAAGGGGAGCGAGAGTTTTACGAGCGACGGAACGCGAGAGGAAAAAAAAATCGAGGTAAAGGGAGCAACGGACAGCGATAAATGAAGATCTCGTAAATCGCGATTCGGCACTCGTTTTCAACGACACTACCGCACCATTCGATAATCGTCGGGTATAAAGCTAAACAGAAAAAAGGCAAGAGAAAGGACAAACAAACAGGACATGGACGACCATTGAAAAAAAGAGAGGAGACTGACAAGCTGAATTTTCCGTTTGCAGGATCGCTGATATTTCACTCGTTGATCGTTGAAACGTATACAGTTGACCCACTATTTTTATCATTTGATCGACGATCGTAAATTTGATACGCTTGTAAGACATTTATTTAAAAAAAAAATTAAACAGCTAGCACTGTGACGTGAAAAAATTGAAATAGACCAAATGAAACACGAAATATGGTGGCAATATGTTATCCAAGCGAACTCATTAACATGAAGAAAAAAACGGAACTTCAAAGGAACGTAATTTACAAGTTTCGAGTCGTTTCTCATGACTCACCCATGGCACACTGTTTTACACTCCATTGTTTACGAAGGAAGTTAAATAGAAGAATGGTTCAGAAAAAGGACGAAAAAAACAAGGGAGATCGATTTCAGGAACCACTGAAAAACGCTCTTGACGTCGAAACTTACCAGTTTCTTTCTTCAGAAGTATCGAACAACGGGCTGCTTAATCTTCTTTAACCGCGACGAGGCAACGCGGGTGGAAAAAGTTAAAAGACCAGGAAAGAATCTAATAATTCACCGAGCGTCTGCTTTGGCATTTAGAATGACTTTCTGAAAAATTAACCTTTCGTTGTCCGACTACTCGAACACCGTTCGCTAATGTCCCTGCATTCGTTGCATTTTAATCCGTTCCACTTCGACGCGAATTCCGAACGCGAAATTCCGAAAACGTTGCCACGGGTTTGCGCGCAGGCAAAATGACAGGGATAAAGAGAAATCCGATACACGAGGAGCTGAGAAATCACGCGTTCCTTCGAGAGTCTGAAATAAAATCCAGCACGCTTGCGAGCGTCAGCATACGAGACGCAAAAAAGAAGACGAGTAGGAAAATCAGGGAAGATCGCAATTTCTCCGGAGAGAATTCGTTTAACGTAAAGAAAACCGCTTGGAAACGCCATCATACATTTTTCTCAACATTTTTCAATATCTGCGGCCATACTTTATAACCTAAGATAAAAACCATCCCGTCTTTTTATGATTCTTATGAAAATGAAAATGGGCAAAAATAATTTCGTTTGCAATTTTTAATAATTCTTAAGTGAAACGGTTAGATTCGTGTAGCGTTTGTCAGCAGTGGTGGGGAACGTGTTAAATAGAAGGAAAGTGGATGAATGGACGAGGGGATGGGCAATAACCAAGCCACGGCCCATGTAAGGGTTGGTAGCCTTTTTCGACTGTCCTAAATCCAATCAAAATCCTCTCTTCTCCCTACACCGACCACTTCGCACCCACTGCCTCGACCCAGTTTACCATTGAACGGGGAAACAACAATTTAATTTACAAGTTTCCAGCTCGAAAGGAGCTCGGTTAACGCCATGGCAAAAAAAATTCCATTCATTGAACAGGGACGAGGATATAAAGAGGGTAAGCTATTAGAGAGAACAGTAGGTTGCTTCTTTGTTCCAGTTTACTTCGAATATCGGCGTTGATGTTTTGCAAACAAGTTACACGCGACACAACAGGGGGAATTTTCTTTGTTCCATGGCGTTCTGGGCCAGGGATTCTCGATTACATCGGGTAATTTGAGAAAAGGGATGCAATTTGGGGCATTGTGCAGGAATTTTAATATAATGTAATGTATAAGATGATTGGACGAGCCAACACATACGATTACCTTATTTTAATTAAATTAAGGTGTCGATGATAAGGAATTTTTAGAAAAATGTTTGGAAAATTGAAGAAACTTTTTCGAGCATCCTGTATTTCTTTGATTATCACATCGAATAGATGCAAGTGAAAATACCAACGAGAGATTCGTTAAATATCAAACGAATTTTCAGAATCAATTTTCTCGATAACGAAGCCTCGTACGAACGAATTTTATTCCATATTCCCTATTCATTTCCCCGTATAGAATCATCAGTTTCCCACTTGTACCAGTTACAAGGCAGCCTATATGTATATTCTCTTCCACTCTTTTTAAAATTGCCCTGTGTTCAAAGAGCTCTTGAATATGTGCCGGTACTCCCCCGCACTCGCCAGCAGAGGGTCATTCGCAACACCTACACTTACTATTCTAACTAACCGATGGTATATATAAAGCCACGAATCTGGTAGATAACCATCAGAAATATTCACCGAATCAAGATGCAAATTTCATTGAATTGTAATCTTTGTCAGCAGTTATTCTTCGATAAAGTTATGCAATTCTCTTCGTTCATCCGCGTCGTGTTATATTACAGAAGAAAATTGAACCCTGGAAATGCTGACCTTTCCCTTCAGGCCTCCTGTTTCCTCTATCATCAACGATGGAAAAACTCTCGGTCGTATCGACCTTTCGGATGAACGAAAGAAGACCATCACAGGGTTTTGAAAGTATAATTGCCGTCGCCTTGAAAGCTATAACAGCGTGACATTAAGGTCGAACACGATACGAGGAAAGTCTTTGACATTTTACATTCACTCTAACGCGATCGGCTATCACGTTATGCGTCATTAAAGTGCGGCAACGGATATAGTTTCCTGGCAAAGACACGGATGATAGGATCGAATCGTGCAGCTTCGACGAGGTTAATCAAATTCGACAGATAATTTACTCGATCTTATAAAAAAGTAATAAAGTTCCTTAGAAAAATATTGAACGTTGAAAATTTTGGACTGCTAATTGGATCGTCGAAAGAAATTAAAATTTCGAATTGATCCTGGCTGAAAGTTCGATAAAATTTGCACCGTGATTGTGACTTGGTAGAAACTTTCAAAATTTACTTTACAGACTGAAATGTAGAGTTGAATAAATATTTATAATACTTCGTATACCCTCGGATCGATTTTGTTTCAAGTTTCAGACGGTTGCTTTTGTTTGTAAAAGAAGAGGGAAATTAGCCAGATGGAAATCCTTCTGATTTCTGTAGCCGATCGCTCTTCTTTCAATTTGCACAAACGCTCAATGGTACCACGGTGTAATTTATTTCTGACGTTTGATTAACAGCCCGAAGGTTTGATTAACAGCGAGACAGCAGACGTATTCGACGAAGAACGGTGACAATAGGTATATTGTATAGGTTAATACAGGTATAGGAGGCTCAATCAGCACACAAGTTACACTGGCCGTATTTACAGTTGCGTTGGTCGTTAGTTAGCTGTTCAACACGATCAGGTACACCGCCTAAGAGGTGTTCAATACCGACCGCAGCCTGGTAAACGCAACGTAACGAAGACCCATAACAATTTACTCGCCGATGTTCAACCGTAGAAGGCATTGATTACTAGCCGGCTCGTTGCCTTTTAATTAATGAGATTCAGAGACAGTCATTACTTCCCTCGCGAAACACGAAAACGCAGCCTTCTACAAACGTTCGAGCGATATTAAAATATCGCGACACCTTTGCACAAAGGAGAACAGATGCAAGCCACAGCTTTAAAAAATTTTCATTACTTTTCTGGGATTGATAGAAAACAGGGCTTTCAATGTAAACGATCGAGCGTCGAATATTATCGAAATTAAAAGCTCCGTGCGCGATATTTATCAGAATAACCGCGATCAAGGACAGGTTTCCGGTTAATATCCATCGAGGGGGATTAAAAAGAATGTAGGTCACAGGGAAGGTAGAATCGTCGAAAAGAAAAAATAACCACAGAGACGTGTAATCATAAATCTCGTATCGCGGTGAAAAAAGTACAAACGTCCTTTACCGGAAACGTTTTCTCGCAGGTATTTATCAGACGATCGATCGATCCGTTTGATCTATCGCATTCTTCACGCGGCATCGGACAAAGCTTCCTACGTGCACGGTGTTCAGACGAAATCGAGGATCTGTTTTACGACGCCTGCGCCAACATTTTCCACTTCTTTTTTTTTTTCACAGAAAAAAGCAGTTTCGTAAACAGATTTGCTCGTTTGCTTCGAGCATTCCTGTTCCGAACGGATGCAACGTTCCCTTCGTTGATACAATGTCGATCGTTCAATTTCCAACGATAGATCTGCCATCAAAAATTTCCATATCGTTCTTCTATTTAACCTTTAAAATATTCCGAGGGAATGTAGAACACGGATCGTCTAATCAAATGCATTTTTTATGCAAAACTAGAGATAGCAAAAAAGTTATTGATCAACGAAATCAAAGTCTTCGTTTTACGAAATGAAACGTTCACAAAGGATGCCGTTGCAGCAACTTCCACGCGGCAACAATCGAGTCAAAAACTGAACAATTCAAAACTTCTCGACGTTTTCCACCCTGCAGCGGACGGCAAGTTTGAAAACTCTGCGACTTTCGAACTGGACTCAATTTTGAAACTCGCAAAACATCAAAATTTTCATTCGCTCCCGCTTCGCAGCACTCGAACTTTCGTTTAACTCTTATTTCAAATAAATTGAATTGTCTATTATTTTTCTAGATAAGGGTTAATGAAGTTTCTTTCTGTGTCTCGTTGTCGAGATTGACTGAATAGTGGTCTGAAACAAGGAAGAAGATTAACAGCCCTGAAAACGTGTACATCGAACGGCGGAAAGCAATGGCGAGGTTCGTCTATCATCGATTCGGTAACGAGCCACTACAGGGCGTTTAATCAAAAGGCCTGCGCCATTAATTCGCCGATCTATCGGGGAAAGCGGCTAATTGGACGATTCAATGCTCGAAACTCAACTCTCACGAGGCAGCCAGCCCTTTCTCGGAAACTGGCGGCAAAGTTTTCCGATATTTTATTAATCAACTTCACCGATTCGATAAATTACACGTAGATTCGAGTCGTTAACGAACACCCTTGTTAATTATTCATTTTAATCGGTTAACAGAGCAATTTCCTGAAATTCTGAAAATTTTCTTTACTATCATAATCGTGAGCTAAGGTGACATTTTTCAAAATCGAATTTTCTAATGAAAATAAAAAATTTTGTAAATCTACTTTTCAAATATCATTGGAGAAATTAAAATATCTTGATAAGCGATTAACCCATCCTAAGAATGAGAATGGAATCAGGAATTGCAAAAAGGATTCCTTCCAACGTCTCAGATAAAAGAACCTCTCTTTTAGGTCAAGATTCTAGGTGAATTTTACATTTGAGGA
This sequence comes from Osmia lignaria lignaria, assembly GCF_051020975.1. Taxonomy (NCBI): domain Eukaryota; kingdom Metazoa; phylum Arthropoda; class Insecta; order Hymenoptera; family Megachilidae; genus Osmia; species Osmia lignaria. The sequence goes on from NC_135035.1 coordinate 8,095,100, forward strand.
AACTCGTTCCATGGAAGGAGTATAACTTAGAAGATACCTGTTGCAAAGGATTAGACTTCTTTATTCACTATTTTAACCCATTTCGATTCAGTTTACCTTCCTCGATATAAACGATCGCGGATAAAGCTTATCATTCATCAATTCAGACATATTCAGGAAGAATGTAAAATTGATATAAAATTCATAAATGTGTCCTTTAAACAGGATCGTTTCCGAAAATCCCATGCTAATCCACAAAAGCAACGATACATATTCAATAATATGGAGGATCCATTGACGCAACCTTATGAATAATAAATTCACCGACTGCTTTCAACGTATTACAGATCACGGCGCGGCGTTTCGTCAAGCGGAAAGTACGCGGATCGTCTGTTTTCGACGTTTCCATTTCATATTTCCTTCGAGCGGAATCGTTTCCCGATCGCACGGCGTGAAAGCGCATCGAGAATAGAGTGGATAGGAACGAAGAAAAATCGAGGCTCGTTCGGAAACAAACGACGCTTTTTCCGGCAAGTTCCTACCTTTTTTCCCATCCGTGTCCCGTCGGTACTTCCACGAGACGGAACGGGCGAGGCTCGTCGAAAACGTCGGTTCGTTTGCATTATTTCTCGCTTAAAATGCAAACTACCCTCTACGACGTTGCTAACGAGCTAAGAAAGAAAGCAGACTTTAGCTGATGCGATTTTATTACCCTCCTCTTCGAGAACCGACGTGACTTTTGTTCCTGGATAACAGAGAACTCGACTCTACAACCTTCCTTGTATTGACATTACCGAGGCGTTAAAAAAGTGAATTGGCCGGCGTTAATAGGAGCTGTTAATTAAAAGAACGAACTCACCGTGAGAATGATTTTAAAGTGGAAGCCGATTTCTTTTTATCCTCATTCCTTCACAGGATTCTGATCAAACTTTACGTTTCTACGATTAAACTTGCGAATACTAGCGCGAATTTACACGACAATTTACAACTTTTATAATCCTATTATACAAAAATGTTCGTCTTTATTAACTATCAAGGGAAGAGTTCTTTTCAAATTTACCCCTTAAGGGATTTCCACAATGTTCGAAGGGAGTGTACTTTTGAAAATAAAACGAGCCACTTGTTTTCTTGCCCGAAATTAAATTCTCCTAGGATCCATTGCAACGCAAACTTCCCATGAAATTGGAGGCAACAAACTTTTGTTTATTTGTACATCCCGGATTTTGATTGAACCGGTATCGTTGTTCCAGATTTGATAAAAAATCTTGAAATATCGTGGGACGATATAAACGTTACAATAAAAGTTGAATAGCATCGAAATGACGAAACGATATCGTTCAAACGAAGCCGCATCTATAATTAAAACATTACTGATGAAACGATGTAATATTGTCGATGATAATTAAAGGCTCGATATGGTCCAGCAACAATACACGATATAGATTATTGTATCCCGACAAGTATCCAGATTATTCCCGTGATTAATTCTACAGAAGGACACGCACGTTTTGTGTATCCGCATCAGTGTATGAAATAAATATTCCATCCGTCGAATCTACGATAATATGCAGAAACATGATCGTGGTAATTATACGGAAAGAAACCGTTCGAATGATTAATTATTTTAACCCTTTGATTGACTATTAAATATTCGATTCGCTTGGCAATTAAATTGAACGTCGATTTTCATTTTCGTTGTAATTTCTCAAACTAAACAGTTGTCGGATCAAATTGAAAAACTACAACTGAACACGAGAAATATTTTTATAAAATAAACATACGAGTGACAGCTGCCTCATTTTCCAAGTGGAAACGCTCTCTATTTCCGCGACTATTTTATTTTTTATTTTTTCAACGTCGATCAATCGGCGACCGTTCAGAATTAATTTCAAAATTTATCCAACACACGGTCACGAGTTCCTATAGTAAAGTAATGTATTTCAAACAGAGGGAAAAAGGAAGTGAAGCGATTTTTATAGTACACTCGAATCAAGAGGGTATCATGCTCGGAGACCTTTTTGCAAAATTTACAAACCGCTTATTTGAACGATGTATAGGGATTCAATAGAGAAAATTACTTTTTTTTTTAAATAACGAAACGCGTACATTTTCAATCCCATCGAACTCTCGACTACAACATACTCCGTTCGCTTCCGTTTTTACAAGATATCACTTTTGTATCCCCTTTCAATATACGAAAGCCGATACGTTTCTACGAAAAATTCGTTCCTCTTCCGACCCCGATATCGGTAACTATCAATTTCACGCTTCAATATCGAACGATATTTATATTCCGTCAACTTTCGTTGCTCCTGACTTCGCCTAACATCGTCGGTAATTATTGTTATTAATCCTATTAACTGCTCGTAAGGATAGATAAAGGGTTATCATAGTTATCGCGTGACCAATTAATTACATCTTCCCAACGTGTATGTAAGCAATCCCTAGATTATACTGTTACCAGCTGTTACTACCTACCCGACCAACTATTCCAACTATGTTTGCCCACCAGGGAAATAGATCGAGCAACTTTGTTCGGATAATTGCTGTAAATTGCAACTAAGGTGACATTCTTTACCTCTGATACCCTATTATAGATCACAGCTCGCCAAACTTAGAAAAATTTATTCAAGATGGTCATATAACCAGGGTGGCTTTGGTCTAATGAGTAATAAAGGGAAGTAGAGAAAAATCAGATAGATACTCCAGTTTTTTAGCGATAAATATCGATATTGTTTAACAAATTATTATTATCTATGTTTTATATGAAAAAGTATACTTGGAATCTGATTTTGTCCTACTTTCCCTGCCGTCAATCGTGCAAATTCGATTCAATTAAAACGATCGTTTTGCATTTTTAATTACATTCGAACAATTTCAAGCCGCACCGTCCAAATTGCACGTATTAAATTGCAAATTGCCGTCCGGCTCTGCCTACATCCGTGCCATTATAAAGTTTCATTATCGCGTTTAATTTAATCTGCAAAAATCCTCGATAATTATCACGTTATGTTGTTCGGTAACGACGTACGATTCGAAATTTACAACGATTCGAGTCAGGGTCGAGTAGAGTTCAATCCTGACCTCGATTTGGTACGAAAATCGAAAATTAGTTTGAGCACATTGCACGTGCAACGGAGCATCGATAAACCCATTCAAACTTGGACGAAACTATGTGGTTCGATTTGAATGGAAGGACCTCAGTCACAATCCTTACGACTTGGAACTATCACGAATCATTAGATAAACTTGGTAGTACTTTGATACGATCCTGATTGTCCATTGTGTCTACAAATGACCTCGCAACAATGTATTTTTTATACAAATTACAAAAAGCATCCCGTGTAAATACTAATTAAAAGGAGTTATTAATGAGACAAACGAGAAGTCTAACTAGGCGTGAAAAAAAATAACTGCTGTACTTGCGCGTTGAAACCATCGACGTCAGCTTCCATCCTGGCCATTACATAATTTGTCAAAAGCAAAGCAATTAAGCCAAATATCACGGGCGTGTCGGAGTAATTATGAGCGATGAGTGTGAACAACATACATGCATTTAATATCCCATGTAAAGGCTCAAATTGGACGAAACACTTAATTAATTAGACAGATGAAAAATCAGGTTACGGGGAAGAAAAATTGATAATAACATCAGCGACAGCTTCCATTTTCCCTCCCATTATATAATTGTTCAGAAGCAAAGCAATTAAGCCAAATGTCAGCGTAATAAGCGAAAAGGAAATGAACGCAACGCACGAACGAACGTTTTTCCTCGTTAACCGTGATTCAATCCCAAAAGTTACACGATTAACGCGTCCTGCCCGTTCGACGACAATTTTCCACTTGTAATTATTCGATAATTACTCCAAAGAGTGACTTTTAACGATGATAACCGGTCGAGCCGATAATTTCGTGCCTTCGATTGAACAATGAGCTGTGCTGTATAGATCATCCGAGCGAGCAGCGACGAATTCGTATAATAATTATATTTTGTTTCGTTAATTATTTATTGAAATAATTAAAATAAAGCAGCGCGGTCTCGCGTCTTCTCGCGGTTCGATCGCTGTTCATTTAATTTATCGTCCGCCATTCAAATTAAGAGATAACGTTACTGCTTCTTGGGTTCTAATCCATCGGGATAAATGCGCAATTTTACCTAGCTAAATCTATGGTAATTACCACCAGATTCGCTGAAATCGCGCGATTTCATTTCCTAACAAATGCTTTCCCTGTTCGTTGGAAATTCAAGTAAATTATGGATACACTTTGCTGATCGATAAGCTCTTGCCGCGAGGAGTACGTTGAAAGCATTTCGGACGCATTTCATGTTTCAGATACATTTTATTTTATACGGTAAATATGAATTCTTTGTAACGACACCCAAGTGTGCGCGGCATGGAACACGCATACGTATCGTCACATATTCCCTTGAGAAATGGAAAGCATGTCTTTTATGGCTCGACGATATTGAATCTGAATAATTTTTGTATCAGCGAACAAAGTGGAAGTGCATAATTTTTGCCAGAAGTTGAAAATAATAACACTCTGTTGATATTATTAGATAAAAGAAGAAAGGAAACAAAATTGTCATTTGCATATTGAAATCCACAATATCTGATCTGATGTATGAAATAAATTGTCAAAGATAAAAATATTCCATTTTGCAATTTCATTTCCCAATTCTCTACCTTGTATCGCTAGTTTAATACAATGCAGGAATCAAAGCGTTAACAAGCCAGAGATATCTCTCCCCAGTGATAATACACGACCACAGCTGCACGCAATATTTCACAAGCAATACAGCGGAAGAAAAATTGTTTTACTACCAGTTTTATTAAGAGATCAAGTACACCCCTCGCAGGTAAAAGCTATATAACATAACCATAAAAGCTCGACAGCTTTAGAGACGTTCAGAGCCGTACCGAACGTCGTGATAAAGATGGTATAAGCGTGCTTGTGCACCTGATCTCTTTCAACTTCCGGCTATTCTATCAGAAAGCCTTCTTTCCATTTTCTTTAGAATTTCCATTATCCTTAGAAATCTGAGTCGAGAAGCATAGAACAATGGTCGAATTGTTATCGTATCTTATGATTTATCTAAAAACCTTCTGATAGCTATCGATTATCACCGGGGGCGGTTTTCCTATCGGAAGTTTGGAAAAATTCCCGGTGGATTGGTACGAGCGTGGGTGTTAATTAATTAAAATCAGAACCTGTCATGTCCTTAATTTCCCGCTAAAAATTTAAGTCCTACTTCGTTCCTGATTATTCGCTAATTAACTCTCTGATAACGAAGAGTTAAAAAACGAATAGTTCGATGGTTAATTTTGTAAATGCTTTCAATACGACCCGGTATGCACACGAAATGTGTAAAATATCGCTGTCCAACGGCAACGGTCCGCAAGTGCGATGGATTAACGCGAGAAATTCTCGTCTCATGGTTGCAAAACCGAACCGGACGAGTCGTAAATCGTGCACAGAATGCCCGTAAGAATTTCACGAACGCGACGTATCGTTCGGCGGACCGGGACAGGCAACAAGATTAAAGCTGGGAGTCGGGGATTCAATTTAATAAAGGGGATCTTCGGTGGTTGGTCGTGTTGCCTGTTTCCAGAACGTTACACACGTTTTTCCGTTGTTGAATAATTCGATATACCTCTAGGACAGAACAGCCAGCGACGATTACGCGGGAATTTCGCGAGCAAAGAAAAAACGTAGCATTTAAACAAACAATATGATATAAAAAAGTTTTATACAAATTGCATTAAGAATCATTAATTGTAGGTAATTGAGAATTTGTGTTCATGGAAATTGGATTATCTGAATAGTTCGTTAACTTGCATCGATCGATACAACTAATTATACGTTAATTAATAATCATTTACCGACATGGTTGTTGGTTAATTTCATGGAAACAAGTAATTTAGGATATCGGATTCTATAACAAACTTACACGAATTTACGTGTTTCATTACAGGTTTCCCATGCAAACATTATATTAAATATAAAATTTAATAAATTCACTGCTCCGTTATCGCGTTAACACTAGTAAATTTTGATACCAAAAGGACCGCCATTTCCAGGTCTCTCTTGAAATACAAAGATAAACGATGCATTTTCACCAGAATATATATTTTCTCGAGGATTCGATTGAACCCGAGTTTGCATTAAAAATCAAAAGCTCTGTACCATATTTTGAATCTCTCGTATTCGTTTGAAATCGCTGGTCGGAAACGAGGACCTTTGAAAATCATTTGCTTAATCGACGAGAGGGGTTGCCGGAAAAATGTTTAAATTTTCTTGATCCCGTTTCGATGTTCAGATATTTTTACCCGGGAATTACCGGGAAATTTGTTCCCCTCTCGTCGGTACTCACCCGGATATTTCATGAAACGAGCAAACAAATTAGCTCGCCACGATGCTGTATGCACCCGAAGGATTTCGAACATCCAAAGACTCGATTTCTATGATAATATCCGGATGCTGTATCCGACACGTTACCGTTCTTTCTCCCTCGCCGCGGAAAATTCCTCTCCACGTTCTCCTATAACTTGACGTATCTTCGAAACGTCTTCTCGAAAGTCGGCTTATTCCGTGGATAAAATGTATTCCGCTTCGATTCGGAAGCGTTACGCGACATCTACATCGTCTGATATCAAAATACCTTCCCTTTAACCCGTTCGAACGTCTTGTTCGTAACTTCGAGTTAGTTTCTCGCTCCTCACGCGTGTAACTTAATAATCTTTGTTACAGTTTGGAAAACGTAGTTCATAGTTCTTAAGAAACGCGAATTTATACTAAACTATTGACACGTTGACGTATCATATTTGGCGAATGAATTTTACTCATAATAAATGTTACACACAATAACCAACGATCCGACGGTAAATATTGTTACAGCTGCGTTTTCCCAGATACCGATTCATCCACCATGTTCACTGCTCGAGGTTGAAAATCCGTCACGTTTTATTCGGTTAAAATAACCTCACGGTAAACGAAGTTGTTAGAGCTCGAACGATCGATTAAACGTGTCCGTTTAATCGAAAAACAAGTTACATGTTCTCTCCAACGCCCTCGAAATGAATGCCGTTCAGGAAATACCCGTAAGGTGTTCCTGAAGGTTTAATAGCGAAACACGGTGGGCTACTTTAAGAGGCAGCTTGTTCCCGATCTAAGCATCCATTATTCCGGCTGTAACCTCGTGTCCCGTTTAATCGAACGTGAAAAGCGTGTCCCGACTTCCGACAACGGGAAACGACACGCTCGACGCGGTTTACATTTAACTGAGAAAAATGCGAAGTTCAGTTCGAAAGATTTTTAAAGAATGACGCAGGAAAAGGAATATTTGCTCCATCTTAGAATTGGAACGCTTAGTGATCAATGCCTCAAATTTTGTGTAATTAAATAATTAGTAAAAGAGAAGAAAAGGGGAATTTTGAAAATTAACAAATTTTGTATGACAATTTCCACTGTCCCAGTCAACGTGTTAATATTCAATTTGGAAATTTCTTGAATACAAATGACCGTCTGCTATCGTAGGTTGTATCAAGCTAACAGTTACCTAGAATTGATTTCCCCGTGCAGTGTCAAATTGCATGGCATCGAGTGCACGCATCCGTGCATTTAACTCCCGGATGATCGATGAACGTTCGACCGCATCCAGACGAGCAGAAAATCACGCCCTTGAAATTTGTCGTGCACTTCTGCCTCCCGGATACGTACGCCAATCGTGGATGATGAATACGTTGACGTTCTGACGGCGATATTGAACGAGGAACGTACGATGGGAAGAAAAGTGAACGAGTTTATATGGAAGGGATATTGATTGCCTGCAAGTCGAAATTTTATCCATCAAACCAAGTGGATATTTTCAAAGAATATGAAAAATAAGCGATGGACGAATTTCTTTAGAAAATATCGAAAAATTTAACGTTGCAATCTTTCATCCTGAAATTCTATTCAGCCGAGATTTCTAAATTTTCAAACCTTTTCTTTCCAATAGTCTCCGATCAGAAAGCGCGATCAATATTTTGTACGACCCAGTCTAATTTGTATCCACAGTTTCCGAGGCTGAGGCTGCCTCGGAAACTTTCTATCGGGAAATCGTTCTGACATATTTTACAGGGAAGCGTATACCTGGAAGGCTCGATATTACGATATCGCACGCTTATTCCCGGCGAATTGCACCACGTCAAAGTGCTCGTACATAACCATGATGATAGATGAACGCTTTCGACCATGCTCGTGTAATTCGTGGGACCAGGTTGTTTGCCACTCGATGCACTTCCAACGATCGATACATCGATAATTACTGCGACCAGTTTGAAAACATTCCAGCCGTGCGGTGGAATCGCGCGGTAATAGAAAAACAGCCGGGTAAAAAGCCGATCGAACGAGTAACAAAGACGTTAGAGAACGTTTGATCAGAGTTTTCCTTTTATAACATATTCGATTAAATTTTAATGATTCAAACAAATCAACGCTTCATTCGTCCGAGGAGAAGACCTGTTATCAAACAATCGAATAAAGGTACTTCTTTTTAATCCGTAAATTAGAAGCTTACTATCTCCTGAAAAGAAAGTTTGCCCAGCTTTTACAAGATTCGATTCGTTTCCTCGGTTAAACGATTCTTATCTCGCAACTATCCCGATGGTAAATTTATTCGATCGCGTTACGTTTCAACGACTCTAAACACAGTTTCCCGAAGTAATCAGGATCGTAGAAAATATACGGGTTTTCAGCGGCAATTACGTTCGTATCGGTTTATAGCGGTAATGTTTAATCAATCGAGAAAAACAATCGGTGGATTCCTTTTATTTAACAATGTAACGAGAAATTCCGCCTCGTTTGAGAATCAACCCTCGATATATGATTTTATTGGCGTAATAAAAAGCAAAAATACGATCTATAACGAACGGGAACAGGAAAGAGTGCTTTGTTATTTGAAAACGACGATACGATACGAGTCAATTTTAAATTGAAACGACCGCGCATTGTAGTTTCATAACAAACTAACGAGATTTGTATCCTCGTATCTGTTTCTTATTATCCTGTTTACGCATCGTGGATTCTTCGTTGCATAATTTGTTCAAAATTCTTTTCAGAATTACAGGCAATTTTTTGAACAATGATACAACTTGAAAGTGAAGTGGGACTTGAAAATTCAAAGGCAAACGTCGAATTAAATTTTGAAACATGAAATATAGGATAATGAAGTTTCATATTTGATCCGTTCGCTCTTTGAAGTTATTCGAATCGTTTGAACGATAAAAGAATGATCAGATAACTAAAAATGTATCTCCTATAAAGGGTACACCGAATAAAAAAGGAAAAGGGAAAACAACCGATGGAAGCAACGCGGGGTAAAATAAAAACAACCACACGTTCGTTTCCCGGAACAAAGGTATTCATTAACAGTCTTGTTCGCAAAGCTGCTTTCAGTTATTTTCCCCCACTTTCGCACACTGTGCTCTAACAGATAACTCAAACATGATACCCTCTCGACACGTATTGAATGTACCACGGAGAATAGGGTCGCTTGAAGGGTCAACCGAAGGGTTGAAGTGTAGTATTACAACATTATTACGTAACATCTCTCTAAAATCTCGCAGCTACGAACATTCGGGGCATCGTTGAAACTACACGCTCGTAATACCGATTATACAACTATCCCTGGTTCGCGGAAATTTCGTACCGGTTCTCGTTTCTGATTCTCGTCCATTGTAAAAGTGAAGTAAAACAACGTAGTTGCATTCTACTTACCCTCCCATTATCTACGCTATTTATTGCCGTGATAATTCTCTAACGAGACAGGAATCTCATTGTTGCGCTGGTACTTGACACTGAAACAACCGCTAACAATTGTTATTTGTCTTTGCTTTCTTAACAACAATGTGCCGGCTAATTGCAACGGTTTGCAAAAAACCGTGCCATCGTTCTTCGTGGATTTTTTATTTAAATTCTATTCAACGTTTAAGAGAAATGAATGTAATTAAAGGTGCGATAAAAATGATAATAATCCAGGTGTTGTATCTATTGTAATTACCAATCTAGAACGCACCTAGAGATATCCTAGCTGCAAACATAAATCCAGAGGATTTGAAATGCTATCCGACGGACCATATTGTAATGAACTTCGACTTTTAAAGAGTGAACGCTCGTAAATCCATGAAACGCCTGTCATTGTTTGCATCGGGCAGGTTGCGATCGATCGAATGACTTTGATTAATAAGTTCCGAGCGTATTCGCGAAACGTCCGTTAAATTATATATCCTCCGCGTTGTTACATCCGGCCGGCGTTCTGTAATGCGCTGTGTGCAACTAAATAAACCCGGTACATTTACCCAGTGGTCGGTGGAAATTTCGTTATCGATAATTCAACGTTAATCACGCGCTCATCGAGCACGTGATGGACCAGAATTTTCTGCTAATTATTTGCGCACCAATAAAGAAGCCTCGTTGCAAGTCAAATATTAACTTACAAGGATCTTTGACATAATCGTACGATGGCTATTTTCAAGAAACCCTGTTTGAATTATTTCTTTTTTTTTTAGGAGGGACTAACATTCATTGATGTAATGGCAGAGATACTCCACGGATTTTTAGGACACCATTTCAAAAATCCGAATAGCTCTCGTTACTGTTTAGAAGCTGAAACCACAGTGTCGCGTTCGAGGCTCTTCAATCGCGAGAGGAACGCTCTCCCGACCATTCCCATCGCGACTGGATCTTTATGCTCAGCCTTTACGTTCACGATATTCTGGATGAACGTGCATCGAGAAACATAAAAAGCTACGAGCATCCTGGGGAAACTGCGAGATACTTTATTCGACCACGAAGCTGACGAAAAACGACACTAACTGTTTCTTGAACCCTTTATTAGGTCATTCTAGAGGGCCGTACCTTTTTGTGACACACCTCAAGGTAAATATGGAACCTAAGAAAGATTAAGAAAAACAGATTTTCATTTTTCCTCTAGATTGAACTTTTCCATTTAAAAGTTTCAGCTTCGAAGAAAAATTGATGCATTTGTTGAAGGTGCGAAACTCCTTAAGTATTAGAGACTAAATGACTGGCCCTCTGAAGGGGAAAGAAAAAGGATCTGATCGTCGTTCAAAGCCAAACTTCTCGAACGTGAATTCAACAAGTTAGTCGTTTCTCTTTCGGTAGACAAGCGTTTAAAAGCGGCTGCACCTAGGCTCGCGAGAAATCTAGATTAAAGGAACAAGGGGGCTTTGCCGTCAAGGTAGCACCGATATCAACCCGCTTGGCCTGTTTCCCGGGCCGAGTGTTCTCCGGAGGAAATTCCCTTGATCTTTCTTTGCCTTTGCTCCCGCGATAAGGCACACTTTGGCCGACGAAAACGACCCTGCGCGAAAGTTTCACCCTGCTGGAACGTGGTCCGGCGAATTTCTAAGTTTCAATGTTATGATCACAAGCACAATTTAAAACTATTGCAAAAATTTTTCCAATAAAGATATCCGTGTTTTCTGAACCGTTTCTGATGATTCATTATATTAAAAGTGGTGCGTATCAATGATTTTTCCACCGCGTCGCAGATATGCCTGACTTGTACTACTTAAAATATCTAAATTATAATATCTCCTAAACTAATGATTTTTTGATATAAATACTTAAACAACTTTTTATTAAGAATAATAAGCTGCGTTGATTGGTATAAGCAGAAATATAAAATTCTATCAAACAAAATGGAGACGACTACTTTCTCTAATATATTATTCAAAGCGGATAGGAAATAATGGATTCTGTTACAGGATACACTATTGGATTTTGAAGTTGGTAGGTAAATCGCATAAAATTCACGGACTGGTTCGTGTTTTCCATGAGCTGGGACGCGGCTGAAAGTCAAACGGATCGGCTTCGTTCGCGAATATAATATTTGTCTTTCGATCGAACATTAATCTCGCGATTTAGCGAAAGGTTTCGAAATCGTTTGTGTTTCCAAAAGCAATCTTGAAACAACTACCTATCAAATTAATTTTGCTTTGTTTTCCGAGAGATTTTTAGTGTCGCTTTTCGTTTGCAAAAGGTGAAATTTTCAACCTTCGGCTCCTGGAATTCGAACGACTGCAATAAAATCGAATCGAATGAAAAATTAATCTACAACAGTGAATCGTTTATAAGAATGGGACAACAGATGGAATAAATTTTAGGATAATGAGACTGAAGGACGAAGGGATCGAGGGAAATACGACGCTACGAAGCTTAGATTACCAAAGGGGTTTCTATTCTATTCTACGCGCCTGAGTGCTTTATCTTTGTATTCGAACGATGTATCTACTCGTCTATATGTCTACGTAAAACTTATACCCTTATTTGCAGCTACATCGCCTACAACGATATACAACAATGTATCTCTTATTAAATTAACACTGGGAGACTTATTAAATTTAGCCTCTGTTGATCGATAACCCTTCAGTCAAAATATAATTAACATATCTGATATTTGATAGATTCCACTGACTTTTATCAAAGATATTCTAAGAATACATTTATTGATTAAAATATTAAAAATTTGAATGTTGCACGAGGATTAATGTTTACCATGAAAAAATCATAAAATTCCTGCACTTTAATAAAAGATAGTGGATCTAATATAAACGCAATAAGGTAGACCAGATCGTGGTTTATTAACGAATAATTGAACCTCCTGCTTCTGATAGTAAAAAGTTAATGGAAAGAAATTATTAAGGAATGAAGAGGAAAAAGGAATCGGTAAATTTATGCTTAAACATTAAAAAGTGAGTGCTTAATATTTTTAACATCCTACATCGCTCTCCGTGTGACTGTTTCTACTGTTTCTACTGCGATAGCGAAAATGTTAACGCCATGAAATTAACAAAAGTGCAATAAGTAATTGCAATTGTGATAGGGGAATCGCTAATAGAACGAGCCTATCAATGAAACTACCGAAGCCCATAACAAATTACGAGGTTCCGTTGATCTGAGGATCGTTAACTGAATGCCTTCGATCGCACCAGGGCAAATGGAAGGAGCGGCTTGAATGAACGCCCGGAATGGAAACGCATAAATTTCTTTGTTGCTTCCAGGAGAACGTAAAACGAGAGAAGAAAATCCGGTTCGATTCGCAGGCTTTCCTGTAACGTAACGACCGTCCGTCCATACGTGTTGCGGACGTATATGTGCGTGTATAAAAGCTTTTTTTCCGACGAGAGTACGGCCTCTCGCTACTGTACTTTCAGATTAGGCAATGAAAAAAAGGATGCTGTCCTTTTGAATAAAATATAGTTTGTCGAAACAAAAACATTAGTTTTTAAAAATAATAAATACCTCGGCTGAACTTTTCTTCAGGGGCCCAAAAGTTATTGCCTTTTCTTTTTATCTCCTTGAAGTATTTGACGAGTGGAATCTAAAAATCCAAGTTTTAAGGCGCAGAATCCAACAGTTCAGAAATTATGCATTTGTAAAATTAAGCGTTTTTAAAGTATTTGACAAGACACTGCGATGCCATATTAACTTGTAGCCTGTTGTCGTCCAATGAGTGGAGTCGCCGTCGGTAAAACAAAATTACATAAGTGGCGGCCTAAACCCGCCACTTAGTTCTGTTTTTTATAAACAATACCCCCTCGGATTTGATAAGAACTGATGGTAATCACACGCAACAAATAGAGTCCAAGTCCAACTGGTGGCCGGCAAAGGATTGGATGCGGAGAAGAGTTAATTTGACGTCGAAATAACTTGTCAACAAATACACTAAAAACGCTCAGTTTTACACATGCATAACTTCTGAATCGGTGGATTCCACGCCTTAAAACTTGGATTTTTAGATTTTACTCGTTAAACACATTAAGAAGATAAAAAGAAAAGCCATAATTTTTGAGCCCCAGAAAAGTTCAACCAATACCTCGGTAATTCACATAACTATGATGATGTACAGCGCATAAAAAGTTAACAAACATCAAGTGTACTTACAGTATTAGATTGGATGCTCAAAAAATGGTCACATTTTTCAGTGGCAGCTAGGGTTAGTACCATTCTCCAAATTTCACTTCACTTTTCAAAAAAGTTATCACCAATCCTAATCTAGGTTAAATTAACCGAACTCATCGGTTGACGCGTTAAAGGGTTAAGATACGAATATTATGTTAGTATATAGAATAACGTATATAAAATACGTTATTTTATCACGAGACACGGTACGAGAATCACAGAGAAAAGAGAAATTACAAATATTTTCCAGCGCGACGCGGTGCGAACCGATCACCTCGAAAGCCGAGCGAAGACTAAACATCGCATAGACCCTTCGGTCGACCGACCTTCCCGTAGACCCGAATCGTACCGAGCTCGAATTCTTCATGCCCGAGTAAACATTCGAACCGAAACAAGCCTCGACAAGTAAGGAAAGAAAAAAAAAAACAACACGTATCCCTGTATCTGACAACAATGATACGATATCACGGTTCGACGAACACGTCTATTTCGCATGGCGAGTTGCACGGCTACAGATGTTTGTAGTTTCTCGATACGCTAGCTACCGAACGACGAACTTGGTGAAATTTATGCGCATGTTTTTCTTCGTCGACGATAAATTCTCAGAATCCAAACTGTCTTATTTTGTCATAGTCTAGTCGAGTGACGTAAGAGTTAAAATATACCAAAGTGGTCTAACGTTTTCAAAGAATAATCCATCCTTCACGTGGGATCGTAAATCGAAAACGTTAGACGATAAAGTATTTGAAGCACTCTGAGGAAAATCATACGGGACCAATCAACGTTTCTATTCATCGCGACAGAAGTCACGCGCGAGTACGTGACCGTTTGAAAAACGGGTTCATACCTGAAATCTGGACGCAGGCCGATGGTCAGCGGTCGGCGACGTGCATCATCGTGCCAGCAGGCGTCGCGGTGCTCCTCCAGGATGATGTACGTGATCAAACGACGACGATAACGGTGCACGTGGATTATCCGACGGGTCGACTCGATCGATTAAACTGGTTGGATCATTTAGCGTCGACCGGACACGAACAGGCTCCAGTAACGCGCTGTTTTCGTCGTTTTAGCGGCGGCTGGACCGGAGACGCGCATTATCGCACGAGACACCTACCAGAAATACCATTAACGGCCATTTATTTCGAACGAACGAATATCGAATCGCGACGGCCGATAATCTAGTGTCGGACACGTTTTAGTGCAGATGAAAGTACCGGCTCGCTCGATGCCAGCTCCCTTTTTCGTTCGACCGTGCGTACGTTTCGAAAAAAGGAACTCTGACTTTGGATTTTGGCACTGAAAGAGGCCAAAAATGATGAATTGGTGGATTTTGAAAACTTTCAACCTCGTTTTTCACTGCGTGAATTTCGTGAAAAGGATTCTAAATGGAGAAAGGATCAATCATGAATTTTAAAATGAACGACCTCGATGATAATTGTTTCAGGTCACAAGGGTGGTCCACCGTGTGAATGACCACACTGGGGGTGGAATCAAGAACAAATTGGAACTTAGTTATAATTAGATTTTATATAGAGAATTAAACAGTAAGGATCTTGTTTTCTTTATAATTAAAATTGCACGATCATCCTTACAGAATTTCAACAATGTCTTTATTAAGAGAACGAACTTTATGGGGGATGTAAATTGCAAATGCTCCTGTTTCGCTCTGAATTTTTTCCCCGATGTGTCACGCTTTCCCTCTGGAACAGCAAAATTTTTAAACCATCAAACGAAGGTTTGCATTCTGGAAAAGGGATGGAATCAATGGTCCGATAGAATATTGAAAACTTTTAGATTATAGACACCCAGTCACCGAATGACAAGTTTACGACCTCGATCTTTCCAAGAGTGGCGGTGTTTGAAATGAGTTTACCAAACTAAAATCGAGTACCATCTTTTGAAATACCTTCCACTAATTTGTATAAATAAATTGAAAACTTAAGAATACTTTTGGAAATGGTACTCGTAACAAAATCTGGCCCGCGTATCAGTCACGATCAAACGGTGCTCCAGTTCTTTTATAATCGAATGTCGATCGAACGATGACGAATCTGTTCGTTGATTGATTTCCAGTCCTGCCGAGTTTTCTGGCTCGCGTAAGAACACGACGACGACCCATGTGCTGCGACAGAAAAACCGCACGATTCATCGGTCTGAGATGGAGGGGAAGGTTAGACGTCTGAGGGAAAAGGTCAGCTCGCTGGTTGCCCTTTAATCCCTCTCATCGAGTTCCAATTAATACACGTCCGTCGCTCGTTATCCAACATTCAGAGGGAAAGTAGAACAGATTAATTGGTTCGCGACGGTTTAAAACCGTCGACCACGAATGGACGTTCAGACTGGAAAGGACCAACCCCGTTTCCTTCTATTTCTCTTTTCTACTCGAGCGGCTGCTGGATTAAGGAAATCATCCTTCTGGGATGAAGTATTTGCGGCGCAATGGGAACTTTCGTAGGCCGATAAGAGGGGACCGAATTGGATTCGATAAGAGGATCGAAAAGAATTTTGTGACCGAGGTTAATGGGGAGAAATGAAAAGCAAATAGAACGGAATCGACGAATCGCCGCGAATATACGACAAATATTTTTAATAATACCATTGCAACGCGAGCGAAACGATGTTTGAAAAATGCAAATTCTATTTCAACTGTTTCCACAGTCATCATTTTTTTTATCGTCAGATAGATTGAAACAATCGTTTCTATCAAATTTTCCTTTTTTTTTAAAAACAACATCAATAAAATGAAATTGCAGGATAAAACTCTGTATGCGTAAGCTAATGTATTGCATTATCAAAGTATTTCCAGCGCACGAGGGAGGACAAAGGTGACCCTGTTAACGACCTTTCTTAATCCACCGATCTCACGCTCTGTCGAGCGAGGGTTACCGTGCTCGATAAACCAATAAATTTTAATAATCGTGAAAGGAAAACAGATAGCCAGGAGATCGAACGTTTCTCTTATTCTTTTATCTTCGAAAGTCGATTTCTCTTTCAAAACTGGACGAAATTGATTTTATCCATTACGAATTTGTGTCGATGAAACGATCTCTGTGTCGTAACGAGGAAAGTACGAAATGAAATTATTAATCATGCTTTGTTTTTGACCAAGTTTTACGTTGGTAAACCATAGTCCATATTCTGACCATAACTATAACCATAACTATGACCATAATGTCCAATATTGGAAGCTCTCTTATTTAATAACCACGGCGGTATTGTAACTGGCTTGTCCCTTTTGTTTGGCCACGTTAATGATAAAATCAATTTCCCAGGGCTCTTTCGAGGCTCGTTATTCAACTGTATAGCCTGTCACGTTAGCCGCAGTTACAGCAGAAGAAGATATAATATTTTACTCCCTTGTTCATAAATCGAATTACGACATAATCCTCTAAATCCTTTACGGTGGCTGTACTAATTTGTACGGAGACAAGATTGATTCCCTTCCTTCCCTTTAAATTATCGTTATACGTTGACAATTAGCGCCGTGTCGCCAGTACCGGACATCTAATTAATCTCTACGCCTTAGATGTTAAATTACAGGTTATCGTTTCAGCTTATATTCAATCAATTTTCATCCATCTTTCAAAGTCAATGTAAATAAAAAAAGACCCGATAAAATACTCACCCACTAAATCTCGAATTGAAACATTCTTTTACCAGCTGTAAGAAAAGAAGAGCACGGCTGTCGGCTCGTTAAATACCGCGTCGAACTTTCTTTCCTCCCGATCAAACGTTTTACAAGGGTCGAAGAAAAGCCCTCGAAGAAGTTTTAACATGCAAGCTACGTTCGAGAAACTTTCCTCGAAGACACCGACTGTTGTCACCGGGAGCACAGTGGTCCGATTAATCGTCAAACTAACACTTAACACGCCCGTAGCCACAAAACAAGCGTACAACCTGGCTTCAGGTAACTAGAAATCCTTCCTTTCATCGAATGTTACGGATCTCTCAGGGAAACTTTGGTCCAGCCGGACAACGCAAATACCATTTCGCAATTACGTCACCGCGTATCCTGTCGTTCGTGTAGCCGTACCAGAAAGACAGAACATGTCCTCTCGGTGATTCGAAACAGTTGTACACCGAGTAAACACGAACGACGAGTCCTCTTTAATGGGAAAACTCGGGACAATGTCGTCGTGAACCGGGCTCTCGTTCGTACAGCTTTACAGATCGTCGACGACCAGGTGGGCGAGAAAAACGTTGGTCGGATCGAGGTCTCGGTTAATGCCGCCCGAAAGAAGCCGTAATTGCTTAATCCTCGTGGCTCGAACGATGCCAAGAAACCGCAACGACCCGATGGTCCAGCTGTTTGCTTCGCTCGATTTATCTACGTCGATGTAACACCGACTAAACTTCACCTTGGCTGATCCTCCGGCTATTTAACGAGGAAAACCGTCGTTTAACGGGATACGCCCTTTCGGGCCGGATACAGGGGAGAAAAATTCAATTCCGTCAGCTGGTCGGGTGTACGAATTCGCCGCGATGAAAGAGACACTGGAAACTCGCGGAATTTAAATTCAATCGCGATCAGAGGCGTGAAAGAGGAAACGATTTCTGACGATGATCAAAGGGATGAAAGAAGAAATTAGGCGCGTGCCAAAATGGACGATTGTATTATGACACGATTTGAAATTAAATTCGCGGAACTAACGAAGGTCCCATGGAACGGTGAAAATCTTTATAACCATTTGTTGCACCGATTTTCCATTGAAATGTTGAACGACGAAAACGTTCGTCCGTCGAGTTTTTCAACAGGCTGAATTCAGAGCTCGCCCTTTCGACAGACAACTCGGGTACAGATTCAATTTGTCGGCCGGCTAGATCTCGAAATCGGATCTTTCAAAAAGGCGCAGAGGGGAGATTAAAGCCGGGAGGGGAACCGATGAAACTTTCGATCGCATGAAATTAGTGTCGAACGGTGCTTCGGCGAAACGACAAACGATCGAGCTTCGAAACGGAATTGCCACTTTCGACGAAAGTAACTCGGTTCGTTGTTTGTCCAGAAACGAGAAGAAAAATGAGAGAATTTTGAATTTACTCGACAACAGACTTAGGAAGATTAAAATGATAAAACTAAGTGCATAGAAATATTTCGGACAAAGAAATACAAAAAGAACTCTTAAATCTGTCACTCAATTCTTTTCTATTATAATTCAAGATATATGTCAGCGAGAAGATATATTAATGAAAGAACATCAGTGTAAACATTATGGAGAAAGTTTTTATTGGTCAGGTCAAAGTGACCCACGGATTCGATTCTAGCAATGGACTTTTTTTTTCCTCGACAGAGATGGAACACATCGGTTAAGAGGGCGAAACTTGGACGCGTGAAATCGAGACGACAATCAACCCTTGTCGCATCCTAGCGGGGACCATTTTATTCCCTGACATGGATGGCCGTTCAAACGCGTCCGTGAAAGTGAATAACCTTCTCCGTGGCGACAGGGAAACACAACCAGAAATTATCGGAATCGATGGGTGGGGGGGAAACCTCATTTCCGAAGGGTAATCTCGATCCGTGAATCGATCTCTGTTCGCCACGATTCGTTGGAAAGGCGGGGGAAGAGAAACTGGTGTCGGGACGATCGTAAAAAAGGAAAAACCGACTCTCGTCCCCAAGACTTTCCAATTTGTTTCCATCATCGAGTTTACCCGATTTTTCTGTCGTTTCTCCACGAAACGAGCCGATACGTCTCTTGGCGGTTTACCCTCTCGAAGCACCGTTGCAAATTGAAGAATTAAACGAGCATCGAACGCCTCTCTTCGAAGGAAACGTCGAAAATTTGCAGGAACAAAAAGAGCTTAGGAGAAATCTGTTTACCGATATCACACGAGGCTGTTTGCCCGTCACCGAGACATCGATCGCGAGAAACTCGATCTTCCCGGCAGGCCAGAGCGATCCTAAGGGAAACAATATAATCCGACAAGCAAATATCGGGGACAGAACGGGCTTGTTTGCTTTCTGGCATCATAAGCCGCAAATAACGAGAGGGATCATCTGGAAGGATGAAAAATCCTCTTCGCTTTTTATCGAACATCCTCTGCCGCTCAACGAGTCGTCGATCGCGTTCGAGCTGCTTCGAATGCAAACTTTCAAGACGGTCGTCGAGAAACAATCAAATGAAGCAAATCATGAATGATAACTACGAGGAATGATTCGGGGCACGAGGTTCGCGATTTAAAATCATGACAACGATCACGGCCCCTTGCGAGGCCGAGCAACAAGTTACACACCATAACAAGCGTACCGATTGACAGGTCCGCCGTTCACACGCGTCGATCGACGTGAAACCTCCACCGATGGGAAATCAATCGTTCAACGCGATTGAAAGAGCTGCCGATCGATTTTCGAATAACGTCACAAGCAACGTTCGCGTTTTGAAAAATTGAAACGGATGAAACTTTGTTCACAGAATAGCCGAAAATCGTGTCGTTGAAGAATCGCGATTGAGAACGGGTGTCCGTGAGAGGAAAAAAGCGCGATCGTATCGAATCGATCGGAAACGATTCGCTGATCGATCCAGATGAGATGCCGTCGCGTAAACACGGCTTATCGATATCCGGTCGATGGCAGGTGGAGAGAAAAGGCGGCGCGACGTTCGAGCGACCCGTTTGGTCCGGAGTACCGTGCCAGTACTGGTGCCGTGGAGTTTGTTATCGAGTAGCGACGAGAGGAAAAGCGAGCAGGGTGGTGGCAGCTCCGCTTGGCTGACAAGTAGACAGAGAGGGGAATACGCAGGCGCTAACTTCTCTGCTCGCCTCGCGGCCACCTTCCATCCACCCTTGCTCTGACAACCCCCTAAACTCGAGTGCTCGACCGCCCCGCACGGCCACCGATGCCAACTACACGCTCGCTCGCACCATCCCGCTAAAGCTTATCCGTCTATTCGCCAGAAGAAGATCCCGTTCGCGCGTGTACCCGCACGATTTCAGATAACTGGCTGGGTAAACTGATGAACGAACCGTGTCGCTGGAAATAATTAGCAGCCTCTATGGAACGATCTTTTCGAGGGGTTGCCTTGAAATCTCTGACAATCGTGTGAATGACTCTTAGCAAACGAAGATGAAAATTATGGTTTGATATACTTTGGAATGAAATGATTTTACGGTGTTCAACGTGAAAATAATTAGCTGGAAATAATTAGCAGCCTCTATGGAAGGATCTTCTCCAGGGGTTGCCTCGAAATCTTTGATAATCATGTGAATGACTCTTAGCAAACGAAGATGAAAATTATGGTTTGATATACTTTGGAATGAAATGTTTTTACAGTGTTCAACGTGAAAATAATTAGCAGCCTTTATGGAACGATCTTTTCCAGGGATTGCTTTGAAATCTTCGACAATCATGTGAAATGATTCTTAGCAAATAAAGATGGAAAAAATGAAATGTTTGTACTGTATTCACCATGAAAATATTCATTTTGATTGTAACTTGTAATCTGAGCTTTATCATTGAACGATATCCGTAGATAACAATGTTAATAACCCTAACAATCATTCGTGGCTTTCAATCTCGATCCAAAGATATCATGCTTCATTGGAAGAAGTCATATTTCATGGAATTATTTCCCCTTATCTTTGCCCCGCTGTTCTCTCCTCCTTTCAGAATGTACTTCGAAACTCGTACTCGAGGAATCCGACGACGGAGAATTCCAGCATCGGTTGACGATTCTTCCTGGTCGTGGGAGGCTAGCATCGGGATCTCGTCCGGGGTCAATATTGCACAAACATCGAGGCTCCTTTTTTTCGAGTTATAATAAAGAGGACGTGCTTCAAGGTCGTAAATATGTCGAGTATGAGTCTAATAAAAGATGAACAAGGGGAAATTGAACAGCCGGATGGTAATATTGAAATATGAATTTGAAAAATGACCCACTGCGATCGAAAATTCACCGATAGCCCTCCCCTTCCCGGTCGAAATGAATTGCATCGGCTGTAAGTAATTTGGTTGCCCTGATAATAAACTTGAAATTGACTCGTTGAAGAGTGTTTGCTCGCTCGAAGACGATTGCGATAGGTCAGAGCCGGGCTTGTTTGAATAATAATAAATTTCAGTGAGTTGAAATTGAAATCGATTCGCGAGAACTAGAGTTTCCGTGAGCTTGGAAAGAACCGTGACAAATTTGTCACAATAATACCTACCGGGTTGGCGGGACACGGAAGGATTTGGAATAAATTTGCCAGTGACACAAGTCTTCCACGAGTTGGAGCGGGTTATAAATCGAACCAGAGATACCTTGTACCTTTTCATCCAGCCCGAAGGATTTATAGAGGACCATCAAGTAGTTGGAGCTTTTAAAAGGCACTATTGACTTTCTTACCGGATAAACACACTCTGTACACGTATTCTGCGTTTCCTGTCGGTTAATTAAAATGCACTACTTCGACCTCGATGTAATGAAGTTCTCTTGAAAACGTAGATCGAAGGTGCATCGAAAATAGAAAAAGAATCTCTATACTTTTTCTGAATATAAGATCAAGAGATAATTCAGGGAACCCAGAATAATAAAACGAAATAATTGTTCTCTCAGAAAGAGTACTAATTAAATGATGCAAATGATTGTAAAGTGCAACGAGACAAATAAAAATTGCAAGGTTTCACCTATGGTTTGGATGATTTGCGATTTGAAATGCCAATAATCGCATCCATCAATAACGAAACTCGACCAGCAGAAATCTAGTTGCGCGACCGCTTCAACGCGTTACGATTGTAATCAACGAAATTTATTCGCGTCAAGGTGTAAATCGATTAGCGTGATTATTCGCGACGCGAAATTCGCCGGTAGATTTTCAACAGCCTCATCATTTCGCGGCTATGGCGTGACCGACGTTCATTAACGATAGGAATATCGGGCTGAAACTCCGTGAAAAGCAACGTTCCGATGATTCGACGCTGCCAGCCGGGAGGATTCAGCGTCTTTGACGAAGTAAATCGAATCGAATCTACGAACACTCTGGTAAGAAGGACGGAAAAGCGTTGAAAAGTCGAAGGATCGTGCGCCTCGGGGTATCCAGAGAAGACTGATCCCAGTGACGAAGTTGATTTGATACTTGTAATTCTTCGAGGATTCAAGCTCGAACGCTTTCCCTCTTTTTTTTTTCTTATTCCTCGTTCCGTTCCGTCGATCACCCTTCGAGCTACTCGGTAATTTAGATTGCTCGCAATATTTCGTTTGTTTTCTCCACCGGTGGCACTCCCACCTTTGTCTTCTCTGTTGGAAAAGTTGAAAATCTCGTTCCTCTTCAAATTTGCCCCGCATCTTTCTGTTTGCTTGTAGATTTTTCTTTTGGGAACGCGGGACTGTTTATAAGGAAGCTTTTGGAACTTTCAAATAGACTCCCACAGGAATTCTGTCCTGTTGAACTGCTTTCAGAGAAGAAAACTGAGATACAAATGTGCTTCTCGGCTTTGCAATGTATCAAATTTGCGATCTGTTTGAATGGATTCGTATAGCCTCGTGATTTTATTCAATACCTTGAAAGCTTCCATTCGTGCCGGACAATTTTCCAAAATGATGTCATTTGGAAAGCTGGAAATTACGCTCGTGACATTTGAAAACGATTCCCATTCAATTATAATATTTCCAACAAGCTCTTAGGTAACACTCGGTTACCTAGATTGAATGAAAAAGATTACGATCATCCCTTAAAATATACCACCGAATCAGCGACGATCATCTAATAAGATTACTCGATCCACTCGTTAGTCTGCCGGAGGTTTAGCTGCGTGGAAGTTGCGTGGAACGTGGACAAAGATGGGGTGAAACAGGTACTCGGATCAACGGGCTGGAAAACAGGGGGGTGTAAACGGCAAGAGGCACGAATCTCAAACTTTTACCTCCCTCGAACTTCGCCCTTACCATACCACCACTTATACACCCTCTAACGTTGCTCGCACGATCACCCTCCCATCGAAAATATCGAGGGAGCCATTTCGAGTAGCGGACGCTGTGTTACGTTTAATGTACAGGCTGGTGTACTTAAGTGACGAGTATGCAGAAGGGTCGCGAATGAATGTACAAGCGCCCACACAATGTCACAGCGTTATCAGAAGCGGAGTTCAAGTTTTGGAAGCGTAAGAACGATTTACTTCGGTAATTCGAGGAACGGAGTGCGAACAAGTAGAATAGGTCGGCGAGCGGTCAGACAAGTGAAACTTAGCGGCGACTAAATTCCCTCGGACCAGACAATGGAAAAACAAATGATTGTTGTAATTATTGTAATATTTGAATGAAGTTAATAAATGTGAATTAATCATAATAATAATGTTTCGATCAATCTCATCAGCATAAAGATAATTCCCAATCCCAACAAGCACTTCAAACTATCCATTCAAATGCATATATCCCATAATCTGACTAACTATTCTAGCAGCTGATTTATCAGATGAAACGCGAATCAGACTGCCTTAATTCGATCATCGTATCAAATTCAAATTCTTCTTACCCGGTATCTCCGGCGTTCGCTGTAAATCGTTGATAATGAAAAATAGAAAATGTCTCGAGGGGCGTACGTTGCTTAATATCGAGCCGTTTTCCCGCGCTATCGTCGCGCTGGCTGATGCTGAAAATCCCGTAGCGGGCTTTCGAGATTTACGAGCAACCTGCGGCGGCTATAAACTTCGAAATGATCCGGATCGATCGGCCAAGTAGGTTCAAGATCCGGCGATACGATGATGGTGGAAAAGCGGTCAAAGTAGGGCGACGTGGAACTCCGTGTAAGCCGGTTTAATTATCGAAATTGTAGTGCATCCCACTGTGCCAATAAACGGGCTCGATTCACGCTCGATGCATGTTTGCCGATTATGTACATATTCAACGGGATCTCTAGGTACTCGTCCTTGTATCAGGAAGAGGGAGACAGACGGCCGGTAATTTCCGTGATCATAAAATCGGGACGAGCGAACAATCGGCTTTCCAGCTGACAAACTCGAACCTTACAGGGGTCAAACTATCCAGGCACCGCAGCCTGCCCTTTTCGTTCGATTTTTACCGATCGGGGCTGTCGAGGGAAATGCGATTTACCATCAAGTTTCCACGTCGAAACGTACAACCTTTTGATTTTCCAATCCTCCGATGAATTGTTTAAACGAAATATTCACGAATAAGATGGAAAAGTGTCTTCCACCAGAGGGGCACATTTGTTCAGGATTATCAAAGGGAGATGGAAGATACAAATTACAGAGAGTCGCATAAATAATTATAGCTCAGCATGTCGATTTGCATGCAACGAATTGCACACCTGATCCACTCCTCCGTCTCTGTTGCCCTTTTATTCCCTACTCCCTAAACAACCTGGCCCAGTGCGAGAGTTTTCAGTGTTTTATTCATTGTCCGTGGAATAAATCGATGCCATCGTCTGCCGCCCTACCACCGTCCCTTCATTTCCTTTTGTTCGACGGGATTCCCTATCGGGAGCTGGTTCCTTCGATATTAGCAAATTGGTCGAGCCTCGGTATCGTTGCCTTCGCGAAGGGAATAGCGGGAACGGTGCCGCGATAAATAACGTTGCTTTTATTAATTCCTTCGTCGGCTGACGAGTCTGGGGCGAAAAATTATGACTGCATCGCGTGTCGGAGGCAATAAAACCTACATACGCGAAGCTTTCACGGTGTAATTCGGTTTTAAAGCGACCGAAAGGAACATTTACCGGCTGTCGGAATTGCTTCGATCGCGATGCAACAATGGAAAAATGAAGATCAGATTTTTCTGCAAGAAAATCGTGGAAAATTCTCTGATGATTCAAGTATTTGTTTGCGGAGAAATTTTATTTCATTCTATTGGATTTTCGGTAAACAAAGGGTTTACCGTTTTTGGATTGTATATTCCATGGGGGGAACAGGAAAACGTTTGGTAGAATCTAAGATCAGCATTCAACTGTGAGAACAATTTTCATAAACGTAGAAAAGGTTTCGCAGTTGCTGCCACGATAGCCGAGAAAATTGCCGGAGACTAGGAAAGTTTCGACCGAGCAGCATGCATTCACGAGTAGCGGAAATCCCTTCGATGGTGGCCAAGTTTCTTCCGCGACGGAAGTTCTCGACACTTTTTAAGTTGTGACGTTAGACACGCTACACGAGAATCCAAAAGGGAATAAGTAGAAGGACGCGTGTGTACGTGCTCACATGAGAGCTTGATATTTCCTAATGGAACGTTAAGTCGAAAGATACTTCCAGTATCGACGTGCAATTTCAGCGAATCAAAGGAAACGTCTTCTTAGAGTATCCCAAGATCACTCTTTTTACCTTTTAACTTATTTCGTTCGAGTAGCCCCAATGAAATCCTGATTGAAAGTGTATCTTTCTTTACGATAGTGACATTCGGACATTGTCTATTATTTCTACTTCGATGATCATGAATTTTGTAAAATTCAATCTTGAAATTTTGTGGCTCTTTTTAACCAAATGTTAAGTAGAAAAATTGTACCCGCGTTTAAAGCTGTCTACATAAATTGTACGTGAAATTTCATCTTATCGATGGATTTTCAATATTTCCACCATCACCTTCGCGCACCATTTTCCTGTTAAAGAAATAAATTATTCAATTTCCCTCATTTTTCATCGGATCGTTACAGATGCTCATCAACATTTTTATGGCAGCTTTCGCTTCCCATAACTGTTACCAAAGCTGAGAGGCGCGTAAAATAACCTCGTTCCCTTTAGAAATTACGAAACAATTGCTACAGAATTCGCGTCCGGTCGATTCGTGGAAATTTTCCCAAGGCGACTGTCAGTATTTCTGTATTAATTTTCCAAAGGGACGACTTTTGTCCAATTTGATCGCGGTACCGTCGAGAAAATAAGAAGCTGGATGAAGTGAGATGATCCCAGAATTCCGACCGAAAATTGCGTCGCTCAGACCAGAGACGGAAAGTGCTTTTCACGCTTCAGTGAGAAATTTAAATATCTGAAGCTGGCAGGGTCGAGAATGCAAATGACCAATGCTCGGAGTAGCTTTCTCGAGGATCGAAACAAGACCGGATCCTTTTCGAATGAAATTTCCCTCGTTTCCAAGAAAAATTGAATTTCCTAGGAAGACACCCATCGATCCCTCGCGACAGGCTAGCGAAACTTGACAGATTTCAATCTCAGCTACAAATAAATTAACACGATGATATCTGGATAAAAGTTTAAAGGGTTCCATTGAAATTGGTCATTAAAGGCGTTCTTGCAGGTCGTCCAATTTAGGGTGAATAAAATGTGTTGGTCAGTCGACGAAAGGGTAGCATTTTCTCTAAGACACGGATTATCATGGCTGGTCATTGAAAAGACGCGCCTCTGAATCTTCCATTCGAACGATCGATTAATTTGCGAGAACATTGAATCCTCCGGGAGTCGACGGCTCCCCGAGAAACGAAGAATGGCGAACGTGGAGAGAGGTCGAAAGTTCCCCGTAGATCCTACGCTCGACGTAGCTCTCGGCTTGGAAATGGAGAAGAGAAGAACGTCGAAGACGGGGAGCTCGGATATTTCCTCGTGATCCCGATTCGGAACGATTTAATAAAGCCCAGAGCAGAGTAGTGAATTTAATTATTGAGGGTGGCCGGGTAATAAGAGATTTTGCGCAACCGGGTACTTTTAAATACTCCTCGAATACCAGAAAGCAATTATCCTGACCAGATATTGAATCCTCGCCGCAATGAACCGGCTCTGTCGAAAATTAAGATGTCCGAATCGTGGACGATTCTTCGAATGCTTCAAAATGTATCCACAATTTCTCTAAATCAACCACCGTCATCGAAAGGCTAAACGAATCTTTGAAACCGAGTTCATCTAACATTTCTACGTCATTTTTATTCATAGAACCGACCGGCAGAATTCTCCTTTTCAAATTTACGTCTAGCAACGAGACAGATGAAATTCTTCCTGCAAGCCCGATCGATGATTCAGGAATGATCGATTGAAAAATCGTCGCAATCTCGCGTACAGGTCGTCGAAGGATGTATTTTATTAGCACGAGAGACGCTGGTAGCCCGCTTTTTCCACTCGTTCCCGATATAAAATATTCCAATAAAAGAGAAGAGGATCTCCGGCGCGTGAAAGTTCGGACACATTTCAATTCGACCGGGCATAATAGTCGATATTCGTCGGCCGGCTACGCCGGACCAAACTTTTTCCTCCATTTCCATTTTCCAGCCCTGCAGAAGAAGCTCGTTCCGCGACAACTTTTTACTCTCGAAAATTGCACGCTCTCACGGCCCACGGAATTTTTTTTTAACGTCCACTGCAAAACTGCGCATAACAGGGTATTTTTTCGGGACGTCGATTTTCGAGCATCGCCGCGCAGCTTGCAACTTGGTGCACCCGTTGCTGGAAATTCATCCGCGTTCATGGAAACTATAATTTTCATTCGAATCTGCGAAGCTTTAACGAATTCAAATGAAAAATATTTAATTTTAATAATGTACGAAAGAATAGAAGTTAGCAGTTAGAGGAGTTATTTTTTTAAAAAGTGATGTTTCCGAAGGGATCAGTTTTAATCCGTCTGGCTACGAAGTTAAGCGAAGCGGATTCGAAAAGTTCCATACAAAAATATTGCAAGAAAAACACCGGGATATCGTGTGTGTTTCCAATATACTCCAGAAAAGAAGTTTTCACGTATTTCCGAGCAAACAATCGCTCTAGATAGGACACTAATGATCGAACGATAAAATACAGAATCGTTTTAAAGTTTTCGCCGTGCAGACAATACCTTGCGTTTTTCCTGTTGCACCCTCGCGCGAGGGGATGATAAATAAAGTTCACCTCCTTCGGGGAGGCTGCTATCAATTCATTTGGCACGAAATAACGAAATTAACAATCTTTCTTTTGCTTTCAAATCTACGGCATCTTGATACAATCACTGCGCTAATATGTTAATTAATTAATTAACTCTTTGAATTTTGGGGGCTACAGTGGTCACTGAAATTTTTTTAAAGGAAGCCAGATTTTTAAGTAAATGAAAATTATAAGCGATTTCATGGTTTGTCTATGAATCGTAGAATTTCAACGCGCGATCAGAAACGTCGATTATAATTTCCTTCAAACTCCATTAACACGGAAACGCATCGGTCGAATATTTTATCGCGTGTTACCGGCCTGTCTAACATTTCTGTCACGATACGTTTGTATCTCGATTTAACGCCGACCCGAAATTCCAATGAAATCTACAAATTTATCGTACGAATTCGACGAACATTTGTGTACCATCGACAGCTTATCATTCGACGAATACATTTTCAAATATTAAACGCTTTCGAGTGACAATTTCTAATATTTTTCTTGCTCATAAATTAAAGTCGTTCCCGAATGGAAATAAAGATTCGATTTAGCTTGTTTGTAACCAATTGCCGAACGATCGTGAAACTTTCATCGAAGTAAAACGCGCGTTACGATCGCGGCCGAGGTTCGCTGAATCGAAATGAAACGGAAGGAAACGCGTTTCAAAGCAATTTCCTCGAATGGAAAGCCTTTAATGTTAGCATAATTGTCTGTAAATCCGTTACAACGATTCCGGGGGAAAGTTATTCCGCGATATTATCAGGAAGAAATCGAATTCCATTTGAGGAGAAACAATGTCGAAACGATCTCGTTTCCCGACCGGGCTACGAATTTCTCGAATCTCTCGTCGAACCAAGCCCGTATCCCTGCGCTCATAAATTCGTCTCTCGGTGAATCGAACGAAATCGAATTCGACTCGAGAAAAGAAAACGCTCGTGAAACTATTCGTTTGAACGGTGAGATTCCACGGTTCGATGTACGATGAAGGGGAATAGCCGAATATCGAGGCGACGGAATGTTCTCCTCAAAGAGGCAGTAGTGCAGCTCGATTGAAAGCCACTTGCGCTACTAATGCAGCTAACATATGGCCGTCTGTTTCCACTATTCCTTCGAGGAATAGCCCCCTCACTTGCGCCAAATGATCGATAAATCTACATTTAAACTTGCTCGATCGTGTTTGAAACGATCGATCAATCGTGTGGGAGTTAACCAAGAGTTCGAGTGACATTAAAGGTTCTTCAGTTTCGAATCGACGAAATAAACCGAGGTGATAGGTGTTGCACTTACCCACCAGAGAGACATAAGCTATTTCTATCCAAGTTTTACTATAAGAAATTCTTGAAAAATAGAAACTGTAGCAATGGGATTTGCGCTTTGCCATTTAAAGAAATAGAAATTTTGTCACCTAGGTAATATTCTAGATTCAAATGAAATAAATAAATAATTTTGGCTCGGTCTGAAAACTGATCTGTAAAATATGTTTTATCCGAAAAACGAAAAATTCTGTCGGCAATAAAACAGTAGGAATATTACAAAGCATTTCCCCTCGAAATGGCATCTGGCTCTACGTTATTCGATTTTTGAACCAGCACATTGCGAACCGTAGGGCAGACGGGAAAGCGTGCAAATGTTTGTTTATAAATCAACAAGAACGAGAGAAAACGGACAGGATTATAAAGCGTTATTCAGTCAGCCCTTTTTTCCCCGCGGAGCGCATCTGGCAGTTCAATTTTCTCCGCTTCTTTTTCTCCTCCTCGACTGACTTCTTTTCCCTTCCAGATGCATACCCGCGGACCGTTTCTCACGAGAACGCAAAGAGCCATGTTTTCACGGGACCCAAATGTGTCCTCGTAAACCTATCTAAACTTACAAATATTTCAACGTTAAAGACACAACACCAAATTGAATTTAAAGGCCACCGGGTAAAAAATAAAAATTAAATGAAGAAAATAATGTGTTTTATCGTTTAACGAAAATGTTCGTAGGTTCTCTTAACGATCGAGCGTATCTGTACTAAAATGAAAGCAACTTGTTCGTTCCAGGCGCGTTTAATCTTCGAAACTCAATAAGGGGAGGCGATATTGGAGCGTAATCAACGATTCTACGAAACAGCTACGCGATGCAGCTATTATAAATCACACGCAGCCAAACGTGTAGCTCAGAAAATGCATCGATAGTCTGTTTCCCAGTAGCGAGCTGCCACGTGTTGTACGACCGATTGTAAATCACACTTCATACCTGTGTCGTTAATACAGAAAACAAGTCGCTGTTTCTACGAAACCGTCTATCGAACGTCTCCGATTGATCGACGAGGCTGGATTAAAAATTATTCCTCGCCTTGTCCCAACGATCGATTACGTTTCAAATAATAAATCACGAGGGATAGAAGAGCTCAGAAAACTGCCGATACGCGCAACTTCCGTTTACGGATTAGAAATCGCGAACCTGTCGTTTCAACGTAGAAGAAATTAATGGGGTCGACCAAATAAGACGGTATCGTCGAAGGAACCAAGAGAGGCAACATTCTACCTGGTAATATTTCGTTAGGTAAACAAGCCCTTTGAACTTTATTAACCCTCGCTGCTTTCCGCTTTCCTATTTTTTCTTCCTACCCTTCGAAATCATCAGCCTCTCCCTTTTCCTTCGGCCGTTTATTTACGTAGCCGGGAAACTTGTTTCAAAAATTACGCGTCTAAAAGTAATCTCCTGTCCCTTGCCTAGTAAATTCAATGCTCGTTAAAATGAATGATATGTAAATTCGAGGAAAAAGTTACAACGGGCAAGCGGAAACATTGCTCGTGTAAAATGGAATTTTTTACCAGCTGAATTTTTGTTTGATCTTTCCCCGTGTGAAACAACAGCGATCTTTTACAATCCTTTTCTCTCGAAACAGAGAAACTGTTAAGCTTCTTCTCTAATAGAGATCTAAAACTCGCTTCGGAGGATCGAAACTTTTGTACAGGGTCGTCCAAGGGGAACCGACCGGAATCTCGGACCCGGAAGTTCAAAGAAAATCAAATAACGAACCTCTGGAAGTCTCGTCTAATCGAACTCTATCGCGTTTATGCTTTTGTCGTTCTTTGTGGGGCGTATCAATTCGGAGATTAATTAAGGGCAGAGACTCCTTCGGGGCCTGCACAAAATCGATCTAAGCGTCGTTGGGAGGAAAGAAACATTAGGAAAAACACGGAATTAGTAAATGGGACATTTTCCAAGGCACCCGCTAAATGGCCTACCGATCAGTGGCCGAGTATTTTTCAAGGGCCCCGTTAAATGATTTATTTTTGCAAGGTTTTCTTAAGACTGTTATCCTATGCATACTGCAGGAGATTAATTATATCAACGAGCCAGGATAATGCGTTAAGCGATCCATGGAACGCCGTCACGTGTAGGTACCATGTGCTTCCCGGTGTTAATTATAACAGTATCGTTAATTAGTCCTGGAAACGTTCATAAACGACAGACAATGTTACGATCGATGCTTCCTATGACGTGGGTCCAAGAACACCGACTATACGTTGAAATTTATGAAGTTCCATTAAACGGTGTACCTTAAGTTACATGGCTCTTAGATGGTCCACCTTCCAGAGAGCTTTTCAATTTGCATGCTTTAAAAAACTTCTCTCAAAGTGGAATATATTGTCAATGTTGCTAGAAGCGAGGCTGCAAGTTCGGCTAAGCCTTTGGTAAAGTTTCGCAATTTTTCATATGCTTTATAAATACGGACATCGGTTCTGCGAAACTACGATTACAACTACTCTAAGCTGGGATAACTCTGATATTCCCTAGGATAACGTAAATTAACCCTTCTTGTTTCTAAGCCCTGTACGTAAACTGTAGTAATAAATTCCTTTTAATAAACTCGGCTAAAATAACTTTGAATGAAGTTTCGGAAGGAAAACAATAATTGCATCGAAATTTCAGGTGAACTTAATCCTCAGCTGTGCGCTAATCTAAGTTTGAATTTAAGTTCGCCCTTTTTTCAGTCTTATTTTTCAAAATATAGAAAAGAAGCGTCTGCTTAAAGTTAACTATAAGGAAGACTACCTAACTAAGAAAGTTACCGATAAAAAGCTCGCCCAACTTTTTTCTAACGATCCGTTCGACGCGTCCAGGTGATAAAATCAGTTGTACGAGCACTTCGGGGCTCGTGTCGCGAATCGTCGACTTCAGCCTGCGATTGTAATCCGATAACAACGTTACGTTCGAGGCAAATAACGAGTATCCGGGTTATCGTCGACGCGAGACGGTGAATCGTCCGGCAGATTTTCAGTTATGATCCTTCGCGCGGGGTCTCGCAGTAAAATTCATCCTGACGAATATGGAAACATAAAATACGAAACGATCTTTCGGAGTCGGATTCACTGTCTTTCAAAGTTCCTCGCTCGTATCCAGATTCTCTGTAATATCTGGATTCGACATCAAAGACAACGTTACCTGTCAGGCTCGTCTAACGCGAGAGATCGTCGGATCTACGATCAACAGCTTATTATGCAAGATCAAAGCTCGTCCTCGTGTTTGCTGATGTCCAGAGAACTGGAACATCATTTCGTCCTGGGTGATTATGCGACCAGGATCCTCTTACCTGCTGTGATTAAAAGTATATCCCTTTCATCTTGTTACTTAATCATTTCTCTTAAGTAAAAAATACCTCCTTTTTCGTTATTCGTTCCACGTAGAAGCAGCTAAATTATTTCTACAACATCTGCTAAATATTTGCCCCGATTCAATATTCGTTCGTTACATTTTAATACGCCGTAGGTTCGTTACGTTTAGCGCAATTTTATTCGAGTTAAATCGAAAATAGTACTCGATTACCGTATGCATTATTTCCAACTTACCTTTCTAATGGATCCGGCTCGATTAAAACTTCACGAAACACCCGGAACTTTCGCTGTAAACAACAACTTTACCAACTGCTCTATTTACTTGGCATTGTTATTATTGTACTGTAATTGGTGTCCTGAAATATTGATCAAGTTCTATTGCTCTTTATATCCATGGCTTCCCTCCTTTGCACGGTTTATCCGTGAGATTGAAGAAGACACGTCTGCTCTGTGCAATCACCCCCTCGCGATCCAGGTCCACCAGAATTACTTCTTCGTCATCGTGCTCTATAGCTATGTCGATGTCCGGTTCCGTTCTCACGTAAAAGAGATAAGGTATGGGTTCCAACGCGCGTGCACACTCCCTGACCCAATCGGGCACCTCTATGGATTTCTGGCTTTCTTTGTTCAGTCGCTGCAAAAAACGAAAATTTTCTTACAGAAAAGAAAGGAATTAAATCTAAGGGAGTTGAAGTCCTTTAATATAGAAAATTTTCAAGTCGACAAATTGATTTCAATGGTTAATTACGAACCGGTGAATGGCGTGACATTCGGTGCGTTAAATTTCAAACAAACTAATTTTTAAATAACGAAGATCCTTGCCGCTCGTTAATCTTCACTCTCGATATCAATCGAAAGTTACATCAGTCTTGGCTACTGGCGATACGTCGATATCCAGCGAAGAGACGTATAACCAAGAGTTAAATGGCTCTTAATGACGACGACAAGGATAAATCGACTGTACTCGCAGACCTTTAGACACTGGTTGGATTCCAGGAAGATCGAAATCATTCAAGGAGAGAACGAGAGAGAGAAGCATCTGGATCGTTTATCGTAACAGACTTTTTGCCGGATAATGATGGCCATTATTAACGTTGACGATCGACGAACGGAGGAGAAAAATTTCAGAAAATATGAAACGTTTATCCGATATTTATCAGACGGTCTTTAACCGTGTTAACGTAACATCGACGCCGAAAAAAGATTTCCAAGGCTGAGATTCATTAAGGATGCTTAATTACACGAACTAGTTGGCAAGCTGTCGATTGAAGATCTCCTTTCTTCGTAGCCTCGCGATGAAACGAATCGCTCCTTTAACGAGCCACAGATTGCGGGCCTTCGTTCGTAAATAAGAGAAAGGCGTATTCGTTGGTCTAACGAAAGGTCGGCTTGCTTAACCATTTATTGAGCGACAGATAAAAATTGTTACCAGAACTTCTTGCCGGTTGAAAACGTTTTGTGTCATCGGATATCTTGTAATTCCGTACGACGTGATCTCTTTATTTCTGACCATCGCCAACTGTTTCTATTTCGTGAAGCAAAAAACAGCTCTAGTACAATTTTTCTCTTAATGGAACTCGAAAACGAGGCAAAAAGTGGTTGGAAATCAAACGTCAGAAACTTTGGGCCACCAGCTGAACGATATAATAAATTGGGGAGAAAGAATTTAGGACGATCACAGTCGGGAATACTTTGAAACACGGTCGGAGACAAAGTGAATAAAATAACAAACAAGAAAATAACAGGGATCCCTGAGGTTTTTCTGTTTCTCCTATCCGAAAGTTTTCGAAACGGATGGTATTTTGACGAAAATGTAAACAGGAAAAGGAAATGATATTAGGAACTTCTGGACACGGGAACTTAAGATAAGACACGGTACCGTGCGTCGCCGACCTTCCGGGCGGATTCTTGGTAATAGCACAGCTCTAATTCATTTTCTTTTTTATAAACTAGATCGCGAAAATCGAAGGACGAAAAATCACGAAAATAGACCCTTAACAAAGCTACTATTACCTCTTGTGATTTCTCTTTAATAGTCACAGTAGAACGCTTTCCTGATTTCAACGAGGCAATGCTGGCTTTCTGGCTCAGATCCGACGTGTTAACTTGCTGGTCTTTCGATTTGACGAGTTTCCTTTTGGATACACTGCCGCATGGCTTCGGACGAACCGGCCTCTTTGTTCGCCCTGTCTGGTCCTTCCCTTGCACTTGGAAGGTGGCAAGTACGAGTCTACCTCCAATTTCCTTTGTCGCCTGCAATTGTCGAGTTTTAAAAAGCTCGTCGGTGTTCCCCAAGGAGCAGAAGGTCGAGTCGGTGCCTAAAAATCTTTACCCGATCCGCTGTCTCCTTCCAGTGCTTGTAATACGACCTGTAGATGGTCGCCTGGTGCGTAAACTTCTTCAGGAACTCCCTCATCTCCTGCTCGTTACTCGGTAGCGGCAGTTTCTGCAAAGAAAACTCTTTGTTTTTACGGTCGCGCGAAGGCGAAAGTTGAAAAGTTACAGGAGAACCGTGGGAAGAGCTGTAGAAACTTTCCAACAGGATTCTGGTTATAAAATTGAACCGATTCGTACAAGATCGTGGAACGGGACGAGTGGAGTTTAGGAAACATTGTAAATTTTCGTAAGTGGAAAACGAAAGGTTCTTACTTCGTATTCCTCCTCCTCGTACGCATCCTCCAGACCCAAATGTTCCCATGGGGTTCCGATCGGCCAGGTCCTAAGCTCCTCGTTGATTTTAGTTCCTCGATAACAAATTGATTATCTGCTAATACCCATATGGATCCACTCAAGTGTTGCTTAGGATTTATTTTACCTGATTTTACGCTAGCCATCGACTTTGCTGATTTTAAAGTAGCCTTCGAGGCTTGTCTCGAAAAAGCCGACAGTGCTGATTTTATACTAATCCTCGAGCCCTGTTTCGACGTACTCGACCGTGCTGATTTCACAGAAGTCTTCGATGCTTTTCCCGACGTAGCCGACTGCGATAATTTCACAGTAGTCTTCGATGCTTGTCTCGACGTAGCCGAAGGTGCTGATTTTACAGAAGTCCTCGAGGCTTGTCTCGATGCAGCCGATTGTACTCGTACTATAGTGATCTGCGATGGTTGCAGTGACGTGCTTGATACTTCTTTTATGGTAGCCGTCGATGGTGTCAACGTGACGCTGGATGCTGCTGTTGTTAACGCTACCTCCGGTCTCGTTGATGTTCTGTCCAATGTACGTTTCGAGGATCTCTGCTCTTCTTCTTGCATATCGATTGCCTCCTCGTATATGGAACCACCCTCTCCTGTTGGAATTATCTTTATTTTGAATTAACCCAGACCTAGGGCACTGGATGACTTCATTCGAAATTACGTGCAGAAATATTTTCCGTTCTAGATGCAGAACGGCACAACAGAAGTTCGATAATATCAGCGAGATGGGGAAAAGAAGTAGGAAAAAGTTTTCCCTGTTCCTTGGAATCGGTTTATTGGGGGTGGCGGTTCATTCCAACGACTGGATTTACAGTGTAATAACGCGAAGTCTTACAATTACTTATTAAACGCGGGAAATTCGAGGATAAGGCTGCTGCTTTCGGTGTGGCGAAACCAGATACGACTTTACCAAAGTGTATCTTCGTGACATCGTAAAATCTGTTTAGGGGAACGTAAAAGCACTACGTGATGCCGGCGCCGGCGCGAGGACAATACCCATACTTTTAGATTTATTTTGTGATAAGTGCGATACCGGCCGCTATAATACCGCTTCTACCAAAATTACTGTTTGCCACAGCTACCCCTCCCTCCAATTTATCTCTTTCACCGAATCCACGGGGGGGAAAAGGGAACTCGAACATTGCGAGGGAACTCGGGTGAGCATCGTTTGATTAAATTATTCTCATCTCACCTTGAATGGAGTCGCCAGTCTCGTAGAGATACTTCATTTCCTCCTCATCTGCGTGTCCCACCTTGCTAGAGATTTTCCTCAACTCCACTATTTCCTGGGAACCGAAAATTCAATGAAATCTGTACAATGGATATATTAGAAAGAATATAAACCAGCGAGGAACCGATAACATACAGACGTATATGTGTACTCGAGAACAACAACATATTTCTGGCTTTACGTGGTAAATATTTTTGTAAAAAGTACACCTGTATTTTCGCATCTTGTACATTTTAAACGTTCAACGTTTTCTAAAAATATTTCTCTTTCTTTAACCTCAAGCACAAAAGATTTCGCTGGTTTCATAGGATTCTGTCACTATCAAAGTACACGAAGCGCAAAATTTGTAAAGGGTGATTTATAACAGGTTCCAAGAAGAAAATAACTGAAGAGTACACGGGGATCGGCTGGTAGTTCGTCCTTTGTGCACCGCGATTCATGGGAAAGTTTGGCCAGCGCAAACAGAAAGTCGTGCGATTAATGCATATTAAAATTAAAATTAAACCAGCGCCGCTTATCTTCCGCGATGACTGCCGGAGGACGAGAGGAACGTGAGCCGGCAGTCGTTGTTCAAAGCGTATAAATCGGCAAGATGACAGCTTTGGATTAGCCAGGGAACACGTTCTACTGATTAAAATCTATTTCCTAATCGTTCACCGTTTATGTCTTTGAAAACATTATTAAATAAAATAGGTATTAGGGTAAAATGTTGGAAGTAGAATAGTTTGAGAGATATCTCAAATCAAATACAGCGATGCACTTATCCGATGCACATGCACTTTTTTCAAAAACGAATTTTTGGAATTTTTTTCACGTAGATCGATTCTTTTAGACATTCTGTATAAGAAAGTATTAGGGTAAAATGTTGGAAACGTAATAGTTTGGAAGATATCTCAAATCAAGTGTAGCGATGCACTTATTCGATGCACATGCACTTTTTTTATAAATTAATTTTTGCACTTTTCTTTACGGGGATCGATTCTTTTTGTGATTCTGTGTAAGAAAGTATTAGGGTAAAACGCAGGAAACAGAATAGTTTGAGAGATATTTTAAATCAAGCGCAGTGATGCACCCGATGCATATGCACTTTTTTTAAAAACGAATTTTTGAAATTTTCTTCACGTAGATCGATTCTTTCAGACATTCTGTATAAGAAAGCATGTAAAATGAATTTATTCGGCGATCTACCCTCCAAATTCTGAACCCTTTTTCATCATGCTCTAGGTCTCCAGGATGTCTCGTTGATCTACGACGTTTTTAATATAGCCATCGTAACCTTGAATTATTCAAGCCTCCACCTTTTATTAAACAGAGGGTGGCGTGTTGCATCGAAGTAAATATATTAGAATCGATCGATTGATCTAGCCGTCGCATCGCTTCGAATAACTTTCGACCGAAGGTCGAGCAGCCTCGCGAAATCACGAAGCAACATGTGCGGGTGACGCTTTCGCCGCGACGCTTTTTTTTATCTCTCTTTTTCACCGTGATTCTCGTTCACCCAGTCACTCAGCAGAGCGAGGGAGAGGAGAAGAGATTTAAACCATTCCCTCGCGTCACTGAAGCATGTAGCCTTGCGTATAAATCTCCCGGTAGACTGAAAAAGCGCGGCCAACACCTGAGCTGGGCTCTGAGACAACGAAACACACTGGCTTCGAGTTCACCGTGTTCAAGGTTAACCAACTGGATGCTGAGAAACGCGGCTATTCCCAGCGACCCCAGTAAATCATTCCCCTGTGTTTCAGCTAGAACACGCTGGCAAGGACGCTCGGAGAAATTAAGTTTCCGTTATTTAGAACCGCTACGACTATCTAGATCCGAGGGAAAATTAAATTTTTTTTCCCCCCATACCAGAGAAAATTGGAAACAACGCCGGGTCTGTTCTCATAATATCTTGAAATCGTTAAGGTGTCTCTGACGAAGTAGAAAAATTCGTATATGGAGCGGCACTGGAAGGACTGTCACAGTGATAATGAACGTGCATGGTCAGACGCGTTAAAAAATTTAATTAAGGATTGTTAAGAAATATCGGTGTAAGAACAATCAATGGTATTAATATTTTTTCCTTTTTTAAATATTTAAATATTATTAGGGTAATACTAGTTCTTTCTTCTTTCTGCTTTTAATTAAGTCCCCTCGTTTCCCTGCTTTTAATTTATGCCACCGGTTACCGATGCTCGTTGCGACAGGATGCTTATTAATTTCAAAGCAAAATTCGTTGCAATTTCTATAGTAATGAGAAGATTGAAACAGTTTATTGAATATGAAAAGCAACGAGCAGGGAAACCACTAAATGCTAAGAAAATTGAAACCTTAAAGAGTGAAATTTACATTCATCAAGACCAACGATTTCTCTTTCTCTTATTGCAAAAATATGAGTTTATACGAAATTTAATAACGTCGATCGCTATGGTGACAAACTTCCGCGTGCTTTGTGTCAATTTCACCGAGGAACATCGCGTTCACGATTGTCATCTCGTCAGGCAGCCGTTTGAATGGGAACACGACAAGTAAACCTGTAATTTACATTGAAATTTCATGTCTACCGACGAAGCAACGCCGTTCTAATAGATACGATTTTACGAGCGTAAGATATTTACGCGAGCTCGTAACGCGTATCGCAGACACATTGTTAGGGAGCCTTTGTTTTAATGATGCTCCTACGGTACGGCTGCGAAAACAGTCTTCTATTCGCTCGAGGAGAGCTTCGCATACACGGTAGACCGTCGAACGTTATCTCTAACCGTTCAAAATTATTGGAAAGCAATATTGGAACGGGCCAATGGTGCCTTGTAGTCAATTCCTAATAGACCTACCTAAAATTTTTAGAATAATACTCCAATAGTCATCGTTCGAACACACTGCAATTTGAAATACTTAATTAGTTTCTCCCCGATTTTGATCAGAAGGGAATTAATCTAGAAGGAAGTTTGCATCGCTTTAAAAAAAAAGAGGTCCAGCCAACGAGCGCACAAATTCCATATATTTTTACCTGAGTACCTGGTAGCCTTTATATCACGTTACTCTACCATTACAGCGCACCAGGTCTCCAATAAACGACAATTTAACGTGCATTAAATACGCTTTCACTGTAATATAATTTCATCCTAAATAACCGCACCCCACGAACTTATTAATTAGAGAACGAAGGTCCCACTTTCTGTAATGGCCTTATTTTTCATGTTCCCTTCCTAACCCCCGGCACGATGTTTGACATAAATATCTAATAACGGGTCAGCCTGTAGCTGGTCGTTACACGAAATAGAACTTACCATTTTCGACCGCCTTACGGCCATCTCGGCCGCGTACAAGCGGTCTGAGAGCCTTATAGTGAAATCGATGTGAGCACGTAACCACTTTTGCCATTGGTCGGCAATTTCAACGATTTTCGTCAGCCAAACCGACCAAACTCGCAGCTTTTCCGATGGCACAGCGTACAGACGCTCCATGGACCTCACCACCTCCCTGCAATTTCGATACACACAAGATCGTTTCAATTTCTTCCATCCGGAAACGTCCAACTTTTCTCGTTCTGTATTTTTCATCATCAATTTTTATACACTTCAGTTTTTGCGCACGTGCAAGGAAAGATATATCATTGCGTCCGAGTTTTGCCAAGTACAAAATATTTCTGCTATAATTTTGAAATTATATTATTATTTATAGAACACATTGGCACGGTTCAGTTTGCAAGTACTAGAAATAAAATTGTCGGATTTTCAAAAGTTTCATTGTTTTCTCGAATAAAGGCTTTTGTGTTACATAAGGAAAAAAAGTACCCGCGAAAGTGTCGAATGTCCACTGCGTTTTCGAGTTTTCTTGACGGTCTCGATTTGCGTCATTCAACCTACACCTTGGACTAAAATTACGGACCAGCGATCATTAAACTATTTCGAGATCGGATTCACGGGTAACGCGTGCAGAACGACAGCAACTTTTTTTTAAACCGACATTTTTCTAGCCGATCCGTTTCGACGTTCGTGAATGTAAAACCTAAACGGACAGGATTTATACCCGGAAGGTGCTATTCCGATCATCGAGCTGGGTAAATAAACAATAGCAACGTGGGATGCATATCTCGATGATGTTTAAACAAGAAAAATCTATGCTTGAAATTTTTAACTTACGGCCGGATCTCGGTAGTCCGAATGCCTTCCGCCTCGTGTGGCAACAACTCCTGATCTTCCTGTTGGAAAAGAAAAATGAGAACTGTTAACGAATGGACGATTTGACATTGTGATTAATAATTGAAAGATTGGATGCGATCGAATATTGAATTGATGGGTCAATGAAATCGCGATGTAACTGGTTACGCGAGTACATGTTCAACTCGATATCGCATGTCACTCGATTGATGATTATTGGCTTGTCAATTTGCGACAACCACATAATTATGTTTCGACGTTATTGACAATTAGAAGATTCCTAAGTCAAATGAATGACCAATGACGTTTGTCCCTCAGCTTGCAAAGCTCAGCTTGAAATATTTTTTAAGAACAAATATTATCAATACTGCAGTCAATCTTTCATTGAAATTAATTTTTCAAATATTGAGAAATTAATAAAATACTTGATGAAACTTTTCAATTATATGAACCTTCATTAACAAATGCTGTTAATGAATTTCCATATATGCAGATTCATATTGAAAGATGAACAATGGAAATAACATAACGAATTACG
The DNA here is from genome assembly GCF_051020975.1 of Osmia lignaria lignaria. Taxonomy (NCBI): domain Eukaryota; kingdom Metazoa; phylum Arthropoda; class Insecta; order Hymenoptera; family Megachilidae; genus Osmia; species Osmia lignaria. The sequence goes on from NC_135035.1 coordinate 8,137,022, forward strand.
GACACGATTTTAATTATCTTTTCTTCAGATATATTAATTAATCATATCGATGAGAACGTTTGCAGGAAATGAACAACTTCGAAAGACTTGTTGACAATCCTGACAAATGATATTCCTCGTATATTTGTATGAAAAATTATGCGACCGATTATTAATTTATCACCTTCAGCATCTGTTTCCCGTGATGCTAATGTAATTAGCGCTTGGTAATATATAAATCATGGGAATAAAAGAGCAGACGTTAAATCGTTTAATACGGTAACGATCAACAAAAGGGATCCGCTGATGAAAGTAATAATCAACGTGCACGTGTCACTAGTTGTTAATTAAAACTACCACCTCTCTGTTTGAGGGAAATATTTGAGACTCGATTGTAATTAGCCATACAACACGGCAAAAGCTCAATCTCTGACCCCTTTGTTTCAAAGCTTTTACAATAATTAACCGACTGCTGTGTCGGAGTTACTGGTGACCGTCGCCATAAATTTAATATAATCGAATAATTAAAGGAAGAAGAAAATTAATATTTTCGGTAATGTTATCATCGTACTAATACATTGACAAAGTCGATTGAAAGTTTACGTGGTAGAATTAAGTAATTTTAAACAGCAACAAGATCAATAGGTAATTATAAAATATTAATAAAAATATTAAATGCCTCCATTCTGTACTACTCTTTTTAAATCTACTACATTTTTCTTTATCTCTTTGTAATAGAAGAATTTTTCATAAGGTTTACTTTCTTCTGTCAAGAAAAAAAAATTTATTCAAACATTTTTACAACATGTTTCTTGGGTGAATCCAAAGGTCCGATGCTGAACACGACAGATAGAAGTCGTGTCGACGGTGAAATAAGTCTGTTGTTATAAATAACGCGCGGACGATGGTAAAAATAGCTGCCAGGGCCGTGACAATTGGGATGCCTCGTTCTTATCTTTCGTAAACGAACCAGAGAAAATATGAAAATTGATCGAACAATAAAAAATCGCATGAATCGTTCGTCGAAGCCTTTATTAAAATACATAAACGAAAAGTGCTACGAAGCGATCCATTAATTACTTTCCTCTTAATAGAACCTCGTAAAGAAAAAATGCGGCTGGTAAAACGATTTCAGCAAATTGCCATTCTTTTTAATAAAACTTGCCAACTGTAACGAGAGGAGAGGATTCACGCGGCAACTCAAACAGGAATAATCAACTTTCCCGCAGCGTATTTCCCTTCCGGTTTTCTTAACCTCTTCGTGACCGATACTCCTTGGAAATTAGTTTCGATATTAATTCCCTCGTTGGCCTCGTAAATCTTCCTGTATTCTGAAAATACAAACACCGCGGTTCCGTAATCCACGAATAATACCAAGCCGCAGTAGCGTCTTCGACCTAAACTTCGAATAACCATATTTTTAATTTTCCTTACCAAAAAAAGGAAAATTCCACTTGGAAGCATTTGTCGGTCGACCCAAGGAATTTTTTCTCCTCGTGTGAAAAATGCAATTTCGAAAAGAATGCTTGATTACGTGGGAATTTCTAATTCCCTTCTGTCGCGTGGATTTTCTCCTACTTTTGATTCTCTGCTCGCAAACCATCCTAACACCTTGCAACAAGAATATCTTTGAGAATGTTCTTCGCGAATTTCCCAAGGAAACGTAGGAGGATCGCGAGCAAATTTGCTGAAACGATGGAACGCGCGTGGTTCGCGGTTTCGTTTCATTTCACGGCGTTTCAGTAAAAAGGACGCCGTTAAAATGATTTATTCGAGCACCCTTCCGTGATCGATATCAACGACACTTCAAGAAACAATGATACGATTCTTCACGTTCCTTGTATCACGTTCCACGAAAACGAACAGCATCGTTACGTTTCAATTACGAGGAACGTGACAAGAGTTCGATATTACGCCTTTTTCTTTTTTTAAACGGACGAATTTGGAGACATCTGTGAAAATTAATCGAGAGGAAGAGGGTGAAACGGAAGGAAGATGAAGTCCGAAGGGTCGAATGAAACTCGTCGGGAATATCAGTCGCGATGGTCTTCGAATATCGAGCAACGAATATTCCCTGGTCGATGATAAATCGAATGTCACGGCGACACGGATTTTTTTTTATCCTGCTAAAAACTCCTGTAGCATGTAAATTATTCCCGGGTGAAATTTCTAACGCGGATTCCTCTGATTTATACGGTTAACGCGACTGTCCGGTGGAAAAATGAAAAAATATACGTGATTTTAGATGGCGCAACGGGAGATACAATTTGGGATAATCTGTGAAAATATTAGGCTCGTAAAATAATCATCGGCTTTCGATTTAAATAAAAAATTGGCTTCGCTTCTAAATATTATTCATTCTTCAATTATAAAACTGAATTATGATGTTTTATTCATTTCTGAATATTTAGTAGACACATTTTTTAAATTATTCTATATCATATCAGATGAGACACGCCAAGAGACTTATTTTTATTTTTACACGATTAAAATGTAAACGTACCGCGCATACGAAATAAAGTTGGATTAATAAAAGGAAAGTATAAATATAAATGAAAGGTTGTAATAGGGAGGGCAGTTCGAAATATCAGCGAACAACTGAGCATTTGTCCGGTGAGTCACCTAGTGAGTTTATTTATCGAGGCACGCGGCCCGACTAATGAGCAATGCGGATGAAACTTCGCGTCGGAATCGCAACGGTAATTTCGTTAAGTATCAGGCAAATTATTTCGATGGTTCGACGAAAATTTCCCAGGCGAGCTTCAATATCGCGAAACGGGATAACCGTCCGTGGAAATATCGAGGTGTAAACGTTCATTTGTCAACATCACGGCTACTTATTTAAGCGGAATGAAAACCTGCAGGCTAGACTTTCTTGCTTAAACCTTATCTTCCACTTCAATTTCCTTAAGAGACTCGGAGCTTCGAAGTTTCACCGTACGAAGCTTTCCTAAAGCTTCGCCCCGATTGTTGGCAACATTATTTCAAACTAAAATTACGAACTTAAACCGGTCATTGAATTATTAAAATATTCCTTAATTACCAGCACGTCAAACATTTCAACGTATCAAAGTACGAAATACAACGAACGCTGTATGTGACAGCTTACTCGTTGAATTCTCAAAACTTTCAGCGCTAGCTTGATTTACACGTCTCTCGGGGCTCGTTACTCATAATCTCTTGAAGCACAGTGGAATTTCACCGATTAAATTAGAAGGAACATTTGAATATCACGAGTTATTCGAGTTTGCTTGTTGGTCAGGTTCCTTTTTATTTTTAGAGAAACGTTACGTATCTGAGTCAGGATTCCAAAAACGTAGCGGGATGCGTTTTCACTCGGAACACTGTTCGATCGAGCGGATAGCAGAGAAATTTCGAGCAAGTAACGTTTCATTGTTGTTCCAGCCGCGACTCGAACTCGTATCTCATTACACGTCGCGAACAGAGGCTGCGGAATTTCGAAACAATTCGGCCTAATGAAACCGGTGTTCGATATTGAACTTTTTAAAACTTCATTTTTATTTCGAAAAATACTGCTGGAACGTTGATGAACGATTGCGTTTTCGAGGACGAGCAAAGTCAACGGCAGAACGTCGATATTTCATGCGACGGGTAGCTGGGTGAAAATAAAACCACGAACGTCGCTCAATGAATTACGTAAGTCACAGGATGGTCGAAACAAAGAGGAGATGATACCTCGAGCGTAGCTTCCGGTCCGATCGAGAAACAGGCCGATCGGGGTGGCTGAAAAATTAATTCCCTCGAGGACTGTCAACGAACCCCTGTGAATTATGCAAAAAAGGCAACTCCGACGAAACTCGGTGACACTTCATCATTTATTACCGAACGAGCTTCGAAAGGGTAGGAAGCCGCAAACAGGAGCGTTAGGGTCGTTAGGTTTCCCTACGTGTCGTGAAAGTACGAAGCATCCACTTTGTCATCTTTAAGCCCTTTCTTCGTCGTTCGCCATAGATTACGCTCTTTAATGTCTTCCCTCTTTCCCGTTCGCATTTTGTCGAAAACGTCTTTCGTCGAGTCGAAGGGATATCCGCAACGAGGAAACAGTGAAAAAAGAGGAGCCGAACGATGTTAATATAAAAACTTTTTCCCCATTAACCGGGGGAGGGAGAGGAATACGAAAAGATTCGACCCGCTGACTTATCATCGAAGAAATGATTAATCTCAAGAGAGGCTCGATCGAACGGAAAGTTTGTCCCGTTTTTGTCGTTATTACTTTCGGCTGATGTTCTACCAATAACAACAGAAGAAAAATGCAATAACGAGTAGCGTGATTTACGAGAGGGGTGAAAGTTAACGAACGATCATTTGAAAGCCCTCGATATTTTCCGACTAATCAACCGCGTTCAAAGATCTTCAAAGACCTTTTCTTTCCTCGCGCGACTACTCGTTGAATTTTGAAATGCACCCTGGTGGAAGTTCAAGGACGGTACCGATCGACGAGGAGGAATGTTCCGAATCGGAGGTGTAGAGGAATCCGCGAGGGGAGGGTAGTCCGAAGAATTAGAGATCAGGAGGGAAATGGTAGAGGATGGCCCGTACGGGCATCGAGGAAAGGAACGAGAGCAGGTATAGAAGAGAGTGGGGTGCAAGCTCGGGCAGAGGATCAAGAAAAGACGAAGAAGGTGGAGGAACAGAGCGGCGATGTAGCTAGCCAGAAATAACTAATAAGACATTCACTCTGAGACGGGCGGCCAGCCGGCCCGGACGAACGCGGTGCGTCTCGTAACCTCGTAATCGGCACCTCATCATCCTTCGTCATACGATAACACCACATCACTGTTCGTATTCGATAAGTAATCGGTGACGGGAAAACGTGTCCGAACGTAATCGTCGGCGAACACGCACACACATACACACACAGACAAAGAGTGCGGTGGAACAAGCTAGTCGCCTATTGCTATCACGTATCATCTTTGGTGTCCCAGTTTCTCTAAAGTGCCTTCTATTCTCCATACTTCGTTCATTATACCGTGGAAAAGAAAGGAAAAAGAAACGGGGGAAGGACGGAAAGTACATATCAGGTGGTTCAATCAGTGGCGAAGTGAAATGAATTAATTAGTCTGTGTGATGTGAGCTTCTCTTCCGCTATCCGAGGATCCATACGGTTAACCGGGGTTAGAAAGAAAGAGACGGAGTGAGAGGCGACGAATCGGTGTTGGACGCGAGGGCTGAGAGAGGATCTCTTTTCGCCGTCGCCATCGGCCGTCTAATTTTAAGTGTTAGATAATGCACACCGGTGCGCACCGGTGCGCTCCGTTACTAAAACGGCACAACGCCGTCGATGCACACGCTCGCCAACCGCGCAAGCTCGTTCGCGCGTTAACATTGGCGTGGAAACGGTTCTTTCACGCGTTTCCAAAGCTCTCTTTCGCCTCGGCTCGGGAACGTGCCGCGCTGCTGATGGCCTCTGCACACGTTCCCGTCGCTCTTTAACGATTCCCCCGGGAGATTGTCGTTCGAGGGGCCGGGAATCTCGGGGATTTCGAACGCCTTGAAAGTCGGACTCGCCTCGAGCCCCGAAGCTTCGCTGGATCCAACAACTTTCGTTGTTCCGGGCCAACACGGCTCAAAGTGTTCCATGTTTGAGGTTGTTTATTATTTCGTGGGGTGTCTTATCATAATCTCTCTCTCTGTATACGTGTATTCCTTTTTTAAACTTTGCGACGATTTTTGAAAGAGAACCGTTTCCGGGTCTACTGACACAGATTTCGATCCTCTTCTAGTCTCTTTCATTCAACTGGGGTTTCTAATTATCTTTGATGATCTGAGGGTCTTTTTTACCGACATCCAATTTTGAAAGATGGAATATTTTTATCTGGGCCTCGAAAAAGTACAATTTTAAAAATCTTGATTTTTCTTCGTTCATAGGCGTTTTTCGTGTACATACAACGAGATGCTCGTTTCTTTTTCCTTCTCGTTTCTAGTTTTCTTTTCGCCAGTCTAACCCTAGCCCAGCTTCTTTTCCGCTTTTCACTCTCCCTCCTCTTTTCCTTAAACCATCCCTCTCTCTCTCTAAGTCTTCCGTTTCTCTTCTCCGTCCGTCTGCCAATACGCGCAGCATCTCAGCTCCTTCTCCGCGTTTCTCACGTCCCGTTCTTCGATCCCACTATCTCCGTCTGTCTCTCCGTGCTCTAATATGGCCGGCCGGTGTCCAATTACCCGCCTCGTTCCCGCTACAGTTTTTCCAAGCTCTCCGCCACGATCAACGTGGCAACGAAAAGATCCTCATCAAGCGTCGCGACGCGACGTTCCATTTTCTGCTTTTTCCTTTCCGCGATGGGGCTGCTGGTTCAGCCGTCCCCTTTCTCGCCACCCTGCCAACCCTAAACCCCCGCCCCGCCCTCCCGATGCACCCATCCACTCCTCCTCGTCGTTCGATGCTCGCCGTGCCTTTAACCGAACGGCCGAGCCGAAGATCTCGCGAGACGGAATCGATCCGACGTGAGATTTAAATTGGGAAATCGTGCCGAACCGACGCGACGGTACTCCGACCCGATAGAAGGGAGAAAAAGCGATTAAAAATATATGAGCCGACGGAGGGGTGGTGAAAGGGGATTCACGCGCGGGAGTCATTAGTGTGATCGACGCTATGAATTTAATCAACCCTCGGATGACGCAACCGGCACTTCACTGACTCAACACGCATGATTTATAGTTTTAAATATAAATTGATATTCGAAATTTTAGAACGTTTTCATCGTAGACGCGTTCGAGGGCGAGACGGTGAAGAAAAAAGGGGGCGAAGAAGATTTTCTCCTCGCGGTGATTGTTCTTCCAGCTCTTTCCTCGAAGAAAATTGATGATTCCTGGATTATCGGTAATCCGCTGGAGAAGTGATTCTCGCGTTGGAAAGCTTCCACGCCGCTAAAGTGGTTAATTTTTTTGTTTGCCCGCAACAAGAGCTTCTCGAACCACGAAAAAATTTACTTCCACCGAAAAGTGTTCTCAAATAGTTCAAACCGACTCGTGTCTGACACAGTGCCGGACTATGCTACTTGCAGCTCGTTTGTCGTCTGACCACGTCCCGGTATAATCCACTAGAGCGGGTTGCATAAGTTTCCGGAAGTTGAAGTTACTTTTCCTCGACATTGACGTTGAAACGCGACGACGTCACGAAATTTACGACCACCCCTTCGATTTCTCGTACCGCTCGAATATTTCTTAGCTGCTCGTCGAAACTGAGTATATTTCTGCCCGATGAAACGTCGAATTTCCCGCGACGAAGAAAATCATACGATGACTACGATTTCCCGATTTTCTCGCGCGCCGAACTCGCGATTACGTGATCGTCGCTCATCCGGATTGCACGCGAGCAATCGTTTAACGGTGGTGATCTGATTTCCAGCTGTCACAGCGCTTGGATATTGGTGAACGAAGAACGCGGACACTTGGGGCCCCGTAGAGAGGGCCCCCAACCGGAAGAGGCCGCCGCAAGGCGGTCATATTGTCAGGTAAGCTGGATACTTTGATCTGATTCTTCCATTTTTACCGCCGCAAGTTTGCCCGAATGATTGTGAATTAAAAATTCAATGAAAGTGGATTCAGCTTGGAAAAACATTTACCTAAGTAAAATGGGAATTTTAACGAACCCTGTATTAGAGTGCAACGATGAATTTCAGATTCGCAATACTGTTTGCGTAGAAAATTTCACCCGATCCTCTGATGGATACCGGGCAAATCTTTCAGATTATTGATTATTGATTAGCCTCGATGCTTTTATCTTCAACCCATTCGACCCTTCTGTTATGACATCGTCCCGTGATCACTTTACGTAAACAATGTTTTACACCCTTTCGTATGTAAATAAATAATCAAAGGGTTTGCGAAACTTTCCAGATTGAAAGGGTTGAAAATAAAAATAAATAGAAATTTTCCAAATGTTTTCCACGATAAAAATCAATATGCATCGTTAAACGAATTTAACATCAACTTCTCATTTCTCGCTGTTATTCCTGATTATTTTATAGGCTTTAAATTTCCCCGATGCATCAGATAATCGTATTTGCTCTGGTTCGAAACGAAAACAACGAATCATCCCTCGAGCCGGACGATTAAGCGATCGTAATAAAAAATGAAAAAACCCCGCGCGAATAAATACGTAACAAAGAACGAAAGCCATCGAGTTAAAAAACATTATCGTGAATCTACAGACGCGTGTTCACGGCCGGATAAAATTGCATCGGTAAATCGGTGTTTTCCCAAACAAATTCAATTATCGTTTCCACGAAATTTGCGTTCTATCGAACGCGCCACGTAAAATCGCATTAGTGCGCGAGACTCCAGATACTTTTCGCGTGTTTAAACGGATCGCTGATTTTTCCCAGGAAAATAGCGTTTCAAGTGTTCGCCGCTTGATTAATCACCGTCCCGCAACTTCATTCCAGCAACTTCAATGAAACCATTGGAAGGCTTTTTCATTGAAGGGAAAAAAACGAAACGGTCGTTCGATTCGTTTCTCCGTCTTCAAAGTGCAAAGTTAAAAAAATTAAAAATGAGAAAAAGAGCGTCAAGAGAGGCATTGGATTGGCCAGCAAAGATGAAGTCGGCTAAGGACATCCTTATTTACCATCGGCTCCGGCCATTCTGTCAAAATGAGCAGCTAATTAATTTTTTTTCTCCCTGCCGCTTCAAGCACCTCGCTATCCCGACCCGCTCAAACGAAATAACTCTAATTACTTCTTTTCACCGGGGCCGCATTCAAACGTTGTTGCCGCGCGAAAGTGCAATTTCCAAGGAAACGTCGAGGTTTGAGGAGGCGTTGCTCTTGCAAAAAAGTTCGCCAATGCGGACGAGAAAAATCACTTTACGAAGCCGTTCGCTCGGCGAATCGACGAGCCGCAATTTCGAAGGATGAAAGAAACGGGTGTGCGCAAATTTTGTTTCGTCATCCAGAAGAGCGAAGCTCGAACAGAAGAAGTGAAAAAGAAACGGATGAAAGTGGAGTAAAAAAAATATAAAGAGAGCGAGAGAGGAAAAAATGAGAAACGTGGCTCGAGTGAGCGTTTAATTTGAAAGTCTCCGTTGAAACGAGCAGCTTGGCAAAAAACTATGCGTGAAAAATCGTGCTTAGGGAGCACAGAGCTATCCGCAAATTAGCACGGTTAAACGTGACGCGTCTCGTTCCACTAATTAATGCCCGTTTCCAGCGGGCTACGTTCGTTCTATATCTCGAGTGGAAATTCTGAGTTACAACTGGACCTGTCCCTCGAGTTGGCCGACTTTTTCGGCCGCGAGTCGACGAGAAAAAACGGCGAAAGAAACCGAATAACTGTCGTCATTTTTCGTTGTTTGTTTCATTGGATATTTTATATCACCGGCTAATGCATCCGGGATAGGAGATAACAGGGTAAATAAATTCAGATTCCCTAGAAAACAAACGTCATCCGAGTGACACGAAACTATCATCCGAATTTAATCATTCGTTATCCGTAACCAGGTCGGGTCAGTTCGTATCAGAGCCATTAGTCTTTTGATAAGAATAAATTCTGAATTGATAATCGAACCTATTCGTCAGAGATCGTTCAACGAACTCGCTTGAAAATAAATAAGGGTTGAAACTTGTAATCAGCATCTTTACCGCGAGTAAACCACCATCTTCAGCGGGTTTTTAACAGTTTTAAAAGCTGGAATCGATATGGAAGGGCGCAGAAACGAGCAGCTACGTGCTGAAGGAGAAATGTTCCGTGAAATAACGACACCCTGGAGAGACAGGACGAAGAGGTTCTCGGAGAAATGTACGATATATTCGAAACACAGAGGCGTGGAATACTTGACCGTGATCCCATCGGGCTCTAATGAATCGTTCAATTAAATCTACGGTCACGTAACGATTCGTTTAATCCAAGGGATCGGTCGAGCTTACACGAGGGACGAGCACGTAAAATTTATCATCGAAAAGATGATATAAACTCTCGATGACATCGATCAAACCCCGCGTCACGTTCTCCCTCGTTGTGTCCTTTAAATCTCTGTTCAACGTCATCCTCGATGGAGCAAAAAGCAGAAAAAAAGAGAAAAAGAGAAACAGACTCGATCGAGAAAAATTAGATGGATCGTGACACGAGCGAACGAAAGTCGGAGCCAAGAGAAAAATGGATTTCTTGTATTCGCTGTTCAACGCTGGACACGTGTGACGCACTCGTACAAATGGAAATCCATTTTTCATCGAGAAGGACCTTCCGTTTCCCTCGCGAAACGACTTTTCTTGTGTTTCGTCCAACGACATTTAACACGTTCGCTGCCACTGTGAAAATGGACGCGTATGCCGATCGCGAGCTAGACCCTCGTTTTTCCTCTGCAAATTTTCTATTTTCCAAGGAAATCCGGGTGCCTCGAGAACGTGTTGATTTTATCTCTCGACTCGCTTCCGTTTAACGAACAACTATGACGTTCGAAATCGTCCCAATTTCAAAAGTTTTCATCGTTCGTTCCCGTCAGAGATATTAACCCTCTCGTTATCGAACGGGAACGCGCAAGAGGGTTGTATTCATCGGCGTAGATCTCGTAATAATTAAACGAATTCTTCAGGGCGGTTGTTTAACAATTCAAATGAGCCGCTGCAGTCTGGCGAACAGAGCTACGGGTTCAGTTTTTTTTTTTTTTTTTCAAGCTGGATAATGAAAATCAAAAGGCCGCTCGGAATTGCTTCTCCTCGCGCTTGTTTGGCCGTCGTAAGAGTACTTTGCCCTTAGAAAACACGCCGTTATTAAGTGCAAGCTCGTTAGAGAGTAATTATTTTCAAGTAGTTGCCGGCGGTCTCGGTTGGTAATGCGGAATTAAGAGGAGACGGATTTTTCAACGCTTCCTGGAATAGTTGTGCTCAATTATTGACGCTACAAATTTAATGTAATCGAGAGTTACCCATGATTGGGCTTCAAATTTTCCAAAAAATTAATCGAGAAAAAGAAAATGCAATTTTCGAAAGCTTAAACTTAAAAATTAACCCACCGTTTCCCTAATGATTGATATTTCACTGCGTCTGACTATATACGTGCACTTCTACTGCGCGTTGCAATTTTCAATTTAAATCTTTCACTCGCTGCCTTCGAAAATTAATATAAAACAGATACCATCTTCGTTAGAATTCAGTGAAATCTATTTTCTGATGATCTTCTGTAATCCTCAACGGTAACGCGTTTATAGAAAAATATCGAAGCGAACGAAAGGGACAACGGAATCGAGCAAACAGGTGGAAAATAAGTAACGCGGTGTTCGGGGATCGTAAATCTCTGCGAAGTTGAATTGCAAACGCGACGCGTCGAAGGAAACTTGGACTGTATTTCACCGGGATTCGAAGCAGCTTCGAAAACGGTTATACCTCTTCGCCGAGGCTCGTATAACCCGACATGCAAATCATTGACAAGCATCGACGTGACCGAAGAAAGAAAAACGGGACAAAGCCGGCGTACGTATGTAACTGAATGGTTTCTTTGAAAAAGCAAAACTTCCACCTCGTCTTGTACCTTATAAAACGGTCAAGTTTATAGGATGAAATAACAAGGGAAGAGAAACAAATCGATAGAAAGGAGATACTCAAAGGGTAGTCACATTTCAGTAACGCAAAGGGACGGCAGTTTTTCACGTCGATCCCTTGAAAATACTTTCTTTATCCCACATTCGTTTCGCGCGAACGTTAAATACCCTTTTCATGTTTTCCTGTGGCGTGACTGAAACGGTTACCGATCGTTTGTATCGTTTAATTTCGCTTTGTTGCTTTACATCAATTTCATCGCACGATTGTTCCCCGCCGTTTTATCGCCAAATTACCCGGCAGTGATTGTTAACAAACACGTTTAATTAGCTTTATCGCCTGTCATTCCGATGCTCGCAATCTTTTTCCAATGTCATCAGGGAATTCTCCCTGCTGTTCGCGTAACGAACACTTTGTTACTCCTATCAATTCGTTGCTTTATTTTCATTTCTTCTTTCATATTTATCCTTCGGGCTGTTCAATTAACTACGATACGCTTCGTGACGAATGAAAAGTAACTGTTTCGATTTTGCAAAAACACGACGCACTGTTATTTTTCTCGAAATTTTCTGTCGAAGGATTAATACGAACAAACGGAACGAATGATGAAAACAAATATCGCGTACAATAATTAAAATGATACATGCGATGTTGGATTCGAACCCCCGGATGCTAATGAATCGTTAATTAACTAAAAATTTCATTATTTCATTCGCTGTTATTTCGAACGGTAACTCGTTTTTCGACGCACAAGGTGTTTCCTTTTATTCCATCCATGGAATTATTCAGAAAGAAAAAGGACAGGCGTTAAAAAATAGGGAGGTAAATGGAAGAAAATTTCTATCCCCGATAATACGACGTTCTTGCAGCCGGATTTTTTTGCATCGTCGGAGGCGCGCGTGAAAAGTAACTCCTTTTTCTTATACAACATTTATTACGTGCCTAGCTGCACTTTGTACCTCGTTAGTCTACGATGCACCCTTTCAGTGGTGCAACCCTCCACGGTGTTCTCACGCGTGCAAAGCCGTCGGAAAGCGGAGTAACAGAGGTGGGAAAAAGGCGAGGAAGAAACGAACGAAGAGTAAAGCGTTAAAAAAGCACTAAAGCGCTAAATGCTGTTCCAGCTCGCCCCTTGTCGCTGGGAATGATCCAATTTTCGACCGACTGACCGATTTAAAACGGGTCCTATGCACGGTTAAACTCGAATCCAGTCTTGAGAAAACGGATCGATCGGCTCGGTCCGCTATTGAGAGGATGGCGCAAACTTTTCAATGATTTAATTTCGTTTTCGAACTTCAAGGATTAACGATCCAATTTTACGCTGAACTCGATTAGAATTCAAGTCGAGGACTGTAATTTTGAAAACGAATTATCGCCTTGATGAAATGTGCAACAATCGGATCAGGAAAACTTGGGAAAGTTTTTGATTAGACTCGAAACAAGTAAATCCGGACTGCCAATCAAGGTATACAAAACCGATCGCGGAGATGGGAATGGCCATGGCTTTCGTAAATTCGCCGATTATCCGTTATTACGAGTGAACCGTACCGGAAACTCGATCGTGGACAAGCGACATGGTTCCTGTATAACGAATTGGCCCGGGGCAACATCGCGTTACAACGCGATACAACTAATGATGGCGCGGATCGTTAAAGGGAACGTTCCGTTTCGACGACGCCGAAAGCAATTTTTGTTCTCGATGAAATAAAAAAACGGTGAATCGGTAGCCAGAGATTCTGGTTAAACCGACAGCGAAAAAAGCAAGAACATCGTTTATGGTGGGCGTCATAAATCTCCATCTCTATGTAAAGATAAGGCGGAGGATTTAAGAGGGAGGAAAAAAAATGTTCAGTGAATATTGTTTTATATAACCACCCTCTTCTGATCCACCTTTAAAAGCTTTTTCCACCCTTCATGCAAATCGCAGTTGAAACGTTCAGAAAGCGAGCTTTCGGTATCGCCGAGACGTGTTTCATTCGCTTCCATTATTCCGTTAAAACCACGGCGAGCCACCAATTAGCACGAGAGTTAATTGGTCGATCGGGACAATGGATTAAGCGATTAACCGCGTAGCACACGAAACTCGAAGTGTATCGGAAACCTGCGAAAGCAGAATTCTCCATAAAGTACGATACCCAAAATCTCGCGTAGCTTTTGTATTTTTATTTTCCAAGGAATTTAACAAATTCTCAAGTACGAATAATTTCCTAAGGGAAACTTGTTACTACGAGGGTGACAGGTTTCAAATCTCCCTAATTACAGCAACGTTGTAAGACAGTTGGTGCAAAATTTCATGGTAACTAATACGAAACTTGCACGAAGAAGCTTGTTCATCCTGTTAAAGGTGCAAAATCGATATGGCGATGCATAAAGAAGAGGAGGAGGAGGTGGAGGAATTACGATATCGAACATGGGTCACGGTTTGCAAAACCGTGATGTAAAATGTGATGTAATGATGGTGGTAGAAAGGTGACGAGGCCTCGGGGATGTCTCTATCTATTCTCACGTGAACTGGCAACGAGAATTTGTTCCGCGAACCGTCTCGTATTTTCTACGGACACGATAAAGGGGGTATTCACGGTGGACGAAGACGACCCCGCTTTTATTCATCCTCCATTATTCTTTGAAACTCGCGCCAGCTCGTTCGCTACCAGAGTTTTTCATAAAAATGCCTCGGAATAATAGACTGTCGTTTTCTACAAAGCACGCTTTCACTTAACACGATTCTTCCGAAGAATCGACCCAGCACTTCGCTATTTCTACGGCACTTTCATCGAATTCTCCATTTTAAAGCGACGTTTCTTTCCGGCCAACAATCCCATAAGACGCTGAAACGGTTCCGTTTACTTCAACCTTCTCTTGAATGTTACATTGAATTGTTCCGCGACACAATTTGGTTGTTGGTAATTTTAAAAGCACCGAAACCGCGCGGAAATTATTGTACTGGCTGAAAAGCCGGGAACAGAATTCAACGCGTTTATTGTAACAAGGAAAATGGACGTTAGTAGTAAGACGCATTTACCGCTTGGTTCTCTTACACGTGTGATAATTATTTTAAACGAAAGGTAAATTGGAGAACTTCCATTCGTGGTCTGACCTTTTTACTTGTAACGAGGCCATTACTAATCTGCTTTTCTATGATATTTCTATTTTTTTCGATGGTACTAGACTTTGAAAGCAACTCGATGAAAAACCTATATCCACCATTCGTCGAGCTGGAACGCGGAAATGAACGACGATGGTAGATGAAGAGGAATCGTATAAAGGAGGAAAATTACAACGTTAAGATTCCGCCGTTGAATGTATAACCTAATGAAAAGAGTATTCGTGCTTGAAAATTAAATGGACCGTAAACGATGCATATTACTAATAGCCTGTGATATCTCCTACCCAGGAAACGGTATCCATCTCTCATTCCCATCGTATTCAAAAGATACCGAATTATCAGCAGGTGATTCGTCTGAAAGAGCAGAGTAAAAGGAGAAAAAGTGAAATGAAGTGTCGATCGAATGAAGTTCCACGATTCCGAGTGGTTCGACGATGATACTTACAAACATAAAAACGTTGTAAGGTTCCGAAACTTTTCGACAATCCTTTAATCATTGTTCGAATGAAGAGCCCTCGATCGGGATCGACGACATCGCGGATGGACAGAGGATTTTATTCCTCGTGGAGGGCGAAGAAAAGCGGTCAACGAATCGATTGAAAACAAAAGGGTCAACGGCGTGGCATGGAAAATCGTGAGAAGCCACGGCGGCTTTGTCGATGCTTTATTGTTCCAGGCTGGAAATAAAAAAGATTTCATTTTTCATCCCCGAGAGGCTCGTTCAAAGAAAAGTTTCCATCGTACGAGGCGAAGGCAGCTTCGCGTCCAATTAAATTCAGAATTTCGTTCGAATAAAATCGCTGCAGTTTCTTGCGATATTGTGTGTCCTGATCCCAGGCTGGCGCGTTAATTAAGATTAACAATGCGAAGCACGACGATTATCTCTTTGTTCACTCGGCATAGTTCTGATACTGGCAGTCCTGTATTGTCGGCCGCCAACCTACGACCCATTTCTATCGTGCTGAATAAAGAGACACCGCATAATGGCGTTGAATTAATTGAAAAACTCCCGAGATAATGTGGTCCCGAGTCAAATACAAATCCCCGGAAACGACGCATATCTTCCCGGGAAACTTTCAACCCTTCCAAGACTTCGGCTCGTAATCAACGAATCGATGCCGATTTCGTAATCTTCAATTTAGAAATAGCTTATGAAACTCGAACGCCGTCCAAATATGGGGGACAAGATAGTCGTCGTGTTAACAGTGGAGCACAACGTCGGAGGAAACTCCGGTCGCGCTTTCATTCTAGTCGGATTAATTAAAAACGTTCGATAAACCGTCCCTATTCACGGCTCCGTTCGACTGCGAAATTAATTAACTATCCGTCATATAAAGCAATTAAAAAGTCATTTAAAAAGTTTTTCAAGAGGTACGCGGAACTGTAACTTTCAGGAAAAATTTTTAATAGACTCCTCGAACGGTTCGTGTCGTTAATTAAATTCCGCGTCCGTGTCTTTCGAGGACCGGACAGAAGTTAGCTCGTCGCCCGTAACAGGGATCAATTGACGTTTCCAGATCGTATCCGGCCAGCGAACCGGCTGTTTCGCGCGGGTACACGCCCTGTCTCTATGGAGAAACTTAGTTTTATGGAGTTTTATCAGCGCGATGTTTAACGTCGTTCCGCACAAGTCGTACGAGAGTTTAACCGCGATCTTAAGCGACCGAGCAACAGAAAGGATCAGCTTATTGATTGCACGGTTAGAAGGGAGGATCTATATAGGGCGGCATACTGGCACGGAATATCAGGCCGCAACTTTTCTCCCCCATTGTCTGAAATTTCGAGTTCGAACTCGACGACGATATTCGCGGAAATTACACGCGGAAGTTATAATAGCCTTTTGTTAGAAACTCATCGACCGACCGCCACATCCGACGATGTCAATATTGCCACGTCTTCCCGTAATTGAACATCCAAGGATCGGGCGCGTTCTATTTAGCGAAAATCGAGAAACCGGAGAAAGAATACGACCTCCGCAGCGGTAACGAGCTTTCTGTATCGCGTTTCTAATTTACCGATCGTCGTTTCTTTCATTGTCGATTAAGGTAGCCTCGTTAATGCGCAGAACTGGGTCACGTGATAAATTATTGAATTTTCTTTGCCAATAATCAACCACAGTGTCGGTTCGATGAATTGCACGAAGAATTTGAAAGGTAGCCTTTGTGTCTCGGCGAATGTACACATTTTTGCTGGAAACCGGTGAATTTCAGGGAAGTCTAAAAAGAATTTTAATTACGTACCAGGAATGATTTAAAAATTCCTCATTTGCTAAACGAAAAGAAATTATCTACCCAAACAAAGACCCGGTGACGAACACGATTTTCACCCCCCGTTCATCCGCGGTTCTCCGTGTAAAAGGATAAACAAGCATCGTTGAATCGTTGCCAAGCACCAACAAAGAGTTCTCCGCGCGATAAACAACAGTGACAAAGAAGTCTTAAATTCGTTTCGCGATCGCTGCGGTCAGACAGTTGGCTCACAAATTTTCGTAACCCTTCCATGACTACAAGCGACTACGATGACTTGCAAGGAGGCATTATTCATACACTGGAGACAACTACGATCTCTACGCTATGGAGTAAACTTGATATAACTGTAGTAGTATTCAGCAGTCGCATATTGAAATAGGAGGCGTTCATTTGACTGAGAATACCAGACGCTGTCCACCCGTTGACACGGAGTCCCCATTCAACAGTGGTGCACCAGTTTCACCATAGAGACATGGTTAACAGCTGCGGCAGGCTGCGTTAGCGTTTTCTGTATGGTGCACGCGTGTTTGGGATGAGAAGAAACGCTATGCGGTGGAATTTTTAAATTAACGCGGTCACTTTGGTCCGCTGACGAGACGTGACTTAAAATATTGCCCTGCTTCCGTTACCGAATAGATAAAAGGATAGTGAAAAAGAAATAGAGAAGAGGAAGCTCTTGTTGCTGCATCATCGAGGCCACTATAGGGGTTGAAAAAACTGTTGGCTCGAGACGTAAATCAACGCTGTTGCATTTCGACCATTGTTTTCGACGCGGTCGCTTTGTCAAATTTCATTTTTATCGCCCGAGCAACTCCGTCGTTCGCTCAAGAACATTTCTAAATGATTCATACCGACGAACGATTCTATGAACAATTTCTATCGACTGGAATGTGCAGGATAGATGGTAAATCATAGCTAAAAGTAAGCTAAAACGATGGAATAATATAATAATTGAACAATATTAACTAAACAGGGTAAATTTATATACTATTCAAATTATCATTTCATTCTGTTGATTCGAATATCGTAATTAATTTTTGATTTCAATATTGATAATAACCTACCACAGGTGCAAACGTACTTGACCAATATTTAAATTCATTTTTCTGCAAGAGAAAAGGTTCCTCGTATATTCGACCACGTGTTTCCAAGATCGAATTAAAGCACACCCTACTTCTCAACCCTCTACATTTTTCTTTTCTCTCACCGCCTTTTCGATCTTTTCGTTGGAAAGCGCACTCGGCTTCCAGCCGATAAATCGCTTTCCAAGTCGGCAGCGAAAGCAAACGGTGCCAAGAACAAGCACTTCTCGCAAATTACCGTCAGTGCAGTCTTTCACACCGTTCCCAAAATTCAGCACAGTGTTTCTCTTTTATTCCTCGGTATTTGGATAAACATCTGGGTGATATGGGATCGAGAGCAACGATCAAGGTAGTGAAAGTAATGAATAAGGTGGACGATTGCGTAAACCGAGGATCTGTATTTGATTCTCGCTGCCCCTGGTATTTATTTCTTGTAGATCCTGCAATTTAGGGGTTCCTTCGCAATGGGACATATCGTGACCGATCACATACCATCCGAGGACGATAGGAAAAGAAAGAAAACGCGCGGAAAGCGAAGACAAATGAACGTTTGAAGAGGATAGAGCAGGATAACGGAGTATGAGATGAAAAGCGTCATATCTAATACGTGAGAAGAGAAAGGATCTCGCTTCGACTTACGCTACCTCTCCCTTCTATTTTTCGCAAATCCCACAATAATACTAGCTCGAGGGAAGAAGAAAGATCGGTGAAAAGGAGCGGTCCGAAATAATACGAAATTTTTCGTTAAATTGAGTAGCTTCGCAGTGTTCTAATAGAGCCAAGAACGGAGAAGGTCCGAGGTGGCATTCTCAGAGACCGCGGTATCCTTCTGAAATGAAACAGTTTCTGTTTCAAGCGTAGCACGATAATAATGCACCGCCCCGAGCGATTCGCTTATTTATCGGTCCGTTTCCTCGGCGAGGTAAAAGGACTTCCTGAACGCCGGTCGAAAGAAAGCCTTTCTTACTCGTCCGAAAACTCGATGGATTCTCGCGGTCGAGGAAAAACAAACGGCAAGTAAACGGTGTTTATCTTGGTCCCGCGGAAACCACGGGTCTATTTATCCGTTTCACGGACTGGCCGGGGCCGGCTCCCTTTATCTCGACGGGGAAAACACCTCCGGGAAGAGGAAAGTTTTCGGCGATCCGTAGATAGGACGACAACGATCGTTCGGACGAGATCTTTTATGGAAACGAAAGGAAGCCCCGGGGAAAGTTTTAAACGCAATTACGCCGGATCGTGCCACGCGAATATGAGCATTCGGCTCGTGACTGTTCCGCAATGTCCTCCGACACCGGTGCTCGCAATTTCACACACATGCTTTCTCTAATTCGCTGATCGTCAGGAAAGTTGCAGTACGCGATTCGACGCGTTAGTTTGCGAGATCGTTGAAAATCGAAACGGAAGCTGGCATTCGAAACGAGTGAAAATTGAAGGACACGTTTGAAATCGCGAAGCAAGCGAAGAAATTACCAAGTAACCCCAGAATTTCCAACGACTCTCCAAGGAAGATAATGAAAATCGCTGTGATAAAAGTTAACTAAAGGGTTGACGGTGGCGTCTTATCTACCGCTGGAAGTTACTGAACAATCGTTGAATCGGGCCGCGGGAAACGCGAAGAAAACACGAGCTACCATTAAAAGGAGACACGCAACGGATGCCGTGAAAGAGACGATACTCGGGGAATCCATGGGGCGAAGGGAGGATGAATCGAGGGAAAAAATGTCAGGAAAGTTAAGAAAGCCCGGGAGACGATGTTGGAGAAGAAGAAACCGAGCGGAGGGTAGAGTCAGTGACGAAAGAACTTTCAGCTGTGGACTGACAGTGAAAAAACTCATATAGATTTATCCTGGTAGGTGTTACATCCAGCCGGGCATTTGTCAATTAGAGAGCTCGAAAGGGCTACAAAATACGGGGGTACTGGGAGAACATTTTTTTTCCTTTCCCTCCCTGTTTTTTTGTTTTCTTCTTTATTGCAACGGGAAAAATCGATCGGCAGACCGTTAAAGCGGACGCGGACGAACAATGGGCCTCGTGGATGCCGATAAATATACATAGTTTTGTGCCGTTTAAATAGAGGTGTTGGACGTTCGTTCGAATGCCGTTTCAATTTCTCGGCATTTCAATGGCCTTTCATGCGGTCGCACGCTCTCAGGAATATTTAACCGTATCATAATGGACGAAGCAATCGCGATCGAAACGGCCAGATGCAGCTATTCTCGATTAATGGTTATACCTTCGAGCATCGAGGCAAAGAACCCGATGTTTTCCTCGGATATTTGTTTCTACCTTGATTCAGTTAATTCTGATACACGTCGAAAAAGCGTAATATTCGCGAAACGGAAAAAGGTACACAACGCATCGGTGCCGTCAATCAAATTTATAAACGTATCGTGGCGGGATTTAAATTACAACCGCTTCGACGATCAAAAATAAAGGATACAATGAATTGAATGCCGCGTTTACCTTTTTACGGTCAATAACACATCCATTATCATGGTGGAGCCGTGATAAATGCAACTGGACGTTTTCATAAATTTTTCACCCTCGTGAAACGAAATACCGACCGCATTATGAACAGTTTCGATTTAACGATTCTGTTCATTTGCGTACAACCGATTGATGACGAATTCCATTTTCGAGCAACGAATGAAACAATAGTGTTTATTTGATTCGTTGATTGAAAAACAAGGCGAGAACGCTTGATTAAAAACAGCAAATAAAATTACATTGATTAATGAAATATTTTTAAAAAAGTCATCAAATAAAATTGCAATGTTAATTACAGAAAAGTGCCATTTGATTTTATCTTTCAAATTTGTTTCTGAAGATTGCACAATTATCTTCGCGCCTGGTTCTTAATGAATTGGACTTAATTAATATTTATATTTCAATTTTTGAAATGAAATCAAGAGTGCCACCACTTGGTAAGAAAATTTCCTGTTATCGACCCTGGAAAGTTCGCCTCCGACCGAGTTTCGTCGACTTAAAACAGCCTAGCCACCTGGTAAATTCTCTTGCAGAAAGCTGTCTTGCCGACCAGAGAAAAGCTCGAGTCGATAAGAAAAGCTTCATTCTGTCGGGCTATTCTGAGAGGCCACCCTGAGAATACGCAGCGCTGGAGAACCGAAACGCTTCGTCTAACTTTAGCCCGGGCTTTCGTGCCGATGTTAGACGCTAATAGGAGCGTAGAACCACGGATCGGCGATCCTTTATCGCGCGTGTCACTATTTCTGGACGAGGAGATTTCCAGTTCTAATTTCGCTAAATGCTAGAAATTATTCATATTCCATTTAACAATACTGATAACGCAGAAAATGGTTATTCAATATTTCATGGGTATCAGCGACGAGACAAAAAAAAGAAATCGAAGAAAATTCCAAGTACCATCGGTGGAAAGGTTAAACTGGAAAATGGAACGTCGACGAGAGATGAAATAAGGCGCGTTTAATATCTCTGGCTCCCGACGTCTTCAACCCACGAAAATACCTATTTACCCCCCCTGTTTTTTCTTTTCGTGTATTATAGAAGCAGAAACGATAACGTTAATAGGGAAGAAACGAAAACGACTACGCTGTGGGGGGGAAAAAAAATTTCGATAGGAGCGAAAAGTTATGGCAGTATTTCGATATCGTCGTCTACGGAGCGGCTATTTCGACGTCGGCATCATAATGGTTTTTTCCAGTTGGTCGTACACACGGATGAAAAGCGAGCCTGCCGGGAAGGCAATTCTCTAAAATTTTCCTGGCGCAACTGTATCCGATCATCTGGATTAGCCTTTAATATTGGCCCCGGTGCTTGGCGTGCCGCCAGATTGAACATAATTGATATCGATTCACGCTGTCGCTGTGAACCACGGTTTAACTTTAATTACAATAAACGGGTTAACTTATAATTTCTAATCAACGATAATCCATTGCTCGGCTGTCTGGGATCAGGGCGGCGGTTTGAAAAGCCCTGCTTAAATCTGATGACGGAATGAAATAAAAGAAACGATCGCTCTGTGGGTTTTATTGAAATTTTCTCAGCTAGATGTCCGAGGGTAATTTCGATTATTCGATGCGATTGCATCGTCTAAATTTATCGAGCTCCGCATTGTTCGACGGGTAATAAATAAATCATAGATCACGAGGCGACAAAGGAAGATCTGAAATGCCTTCTAAATCGAGAACGCTAATTACAGACACGGAAAAATAGTCGCGGATGATCCACTTTCGTTGTTCGATATCGATCGGTTTATTTCCATCGATCCAAATTAACCGACAAAATAGACGGTAAATGACGCTCGTTACGGTAATCAAATCACAGCTGCAAAATGGATAATTAGAATTGAAATTCATCGTCGTCGCTCCATCCAGAGAATTCTGAACCCACAGCCGTTTCATTCAGTTCTCTCTTCTTTTTATTTTTATCCTCGAAACTTGGTCTTTATTTAGAAATGACGCGTACGAAAGGACGAAGAAAAATGTATAAAAGACGTCTGCGAAGGTGTTATATTTACATCAAGGTCCCTTTTGTCTCTTCTCGCGTGTTCAGGAAACAAATCTATCTGTTTTCTTGGGTAATCAAGTTTTTCGTCTTCGTAGCAGATACACGTTTAGGAAAATCGTCCATCTTTGCACGCGCGTCCGTTCGTTGACGTACACACGCGGGCGTAAATTCTGAAGCGTTATCGCGCCGACTTCTCGCGTGGATCTTTCGTCGAAAACGAACCGCCGGAAATCGAAGGTCTCCGTCTAAGTATAGCACTCGCGCCTCGCTAGCGTAAGTCTGCCTACTGACGTCGAAAAGTGTCAGTATACCCTGGACCAACCGATTCCAGAAGCACGCTGATCCGTCTCCGAGTATCTCGCGAGATCGCGACTCTTTTTATTCAGTTTCGTCGCGATTCTCGCTTCGATCACCTTAACTCGTCGATAGTGCATCGCGTGTGAATTCACCTTTCATTGTGCGCGTCTTTTATATTTTGGAAACAATTGTCTCTCGCGAGAGTAACTAAGTTTCGTTTACAATAGGGACGCGTTAGAAGACGATTTTTTATTTTTTTTTATTTCAACAAGAGAACAGAAGTTGGATTTGTTTTATGTCGGTGTTTTGAAGAAGAAAAGAGAGGGTTTAATATATAAGTCTCTGGGTAGGTAGAGTAAAATGAATTCTTCGCGTGTTCTGTTTTCCTGTTATCGGGAGATTCTTGCGTTCCATGGATCGCGATTTTATCACTTTCGTTGATACTGGCGCCCATGAATATCCGAGAAATTAGCTCTATTTTTATATTCCATTAGCTCCGTTTTAGATTTTCGATAGAAATCAGTTAACCCTTTTTTGGATCATAACCCACCCCCAAATCTTTAAACTAATCAAGCTTTGAATAATTATTTACAAACATACGAATGGGTATGATTGTTGCAAAATATCTATCTGCATCATGTGTTTTTTCGTTCAACTCTCCACAATAAAAGGGTTAAAAAACTATCCATCGTCGAAACAAAAAGGAAAAAATTGAATTTTCGTACGTGCACGAAAATTGTTGAAACGCAAATGGAAAAATCGCTGTTTCACAGAACGATTCTTTGTTTTTGAAAATCAAACAACATCAACGCATGAGAGAATTTCCGAAACAATTGTTTAATTCGGAATACAACGTCGAGTTTCTCGCAATCGAGCGAAAGTGTCGTGAAGATGCGCGATATAAACGGGAATTTGGACGGTGCGGACGTTGAAACGACGCCCACAATTTTCGGCGTGTTTTTCTCGCGGACAAAGGAAAAAGCTGAATCACCAGCGACGCCATTCGATTGCTTGGCGCGAAAATAATAACCCACGCCACGTGCATCTGCGTCTTTCCACGCGAAGGAATTCAGAGAACGTCGCGCTTTGTGCTGCTTGAAAAAAGCTTCGACTCGTGAAGGAAATAATTAAAAGGCGTCGAGAAGTCAAAAGCTCCAGGAAAACGATAGAAAATCGTCTCGAGAATACGTAAAGTTATCGTTGAAAATTCTTGAGAAGTATTCATTCTTTGTTCTCGGTACGCCTCGATTTTTTACCAAATTTTCCTCTGACGGAAAACAAATACGTACGAATATATCGTGTTGATTCCAAGAAATCGAAGTACCGTTTGGAAATAAATAATCAAGACATTTATTTACCGGACAGGCGAAAATTCTATTCTGTTTTCAATCTAAGGTGAAAACTGATTAAACAAGATCTTTGTCAAAATAATGAAAATCCAGGAAGATTTATTGAGTCAGGAGTCTGTGATGCACACTGGTACATTTGCATAAAAAATTTGATCAAAATCCTTTCTAATGATATAAAAAGGAAAAGATGATGACGTACAATATACACTTAAAATTAAACATAAATTTTGACAATTTTCCAAAGACCATAACGCCAAGATCAATAATTTTAAAGTGGTATTTGACAACTGGTAAAATTCTTAAACCAGAACTTTGAGTAAACTTGAGGGCACTTGAATGACTGTCAAATTTAAAGAAGAAGATTTCTGACCAACTTTTCAATGCAAATACCTTACTGTAAGATGTCAGAATTAACGTTCCTCTGGGTAGTCGGCGGTCGGGTGCAGAAAGTTGCTAATACAATAGCAGGTAGCCGCCTGTTGCACCCTAGAATTCGCTTTAAGATCAACAAGTGGTTCGTCTAACGGTAACAATGCTTTCTAATGCACCGCTCGTTTCCGGTCGAGTTCTGTTAAACGATCGGTCCTTGGCACGATCTTCGACGTCGTCCACGACTACGTACGTATCTGGGAAGTTGCGAAAGCACAGACGAATTTTGGCTCGGCTAACGTTTATACGTGTCTTGCTAACGCTTTGAAATAATCATTCGCGATACTTCGCCGCGGATATACGTGCGTGCGTGCAGCCGGATCCCGATTTTAAATTTAACCCACCCGCGTTCGCGAATGTCTTTCGAGACTCGATTAGAAATCCCGTTCGAGGCAAACGGTCGAGGGAAATCGCCGTCGAAAATGATTTTCTGGCGAACACGGTTCACGGCAGAACGATACGCCTTAACGATTAATAAAACGAACGTCTGCAGCAGAATGTAGAAGAAAACGTAGCGAGACGCGAGTAAACATGTTATTAATAGAACGTCAATGGAGGAAGATGGGAATAACCAGATATTATTAGATTCGCGTGATCGAAAAATTCGTTTGATCAGACGGAACAAAAAGCTGAAGGAAGATTGGACAGATTATTTTCCTTGGCTCGAGGTGCTATTGCGTTGGAACGAAGTGAAAATGTTCTAGTCACTTGAAAGAAGATTCATATTCAATTTATACCTTGGAC
This sequence comes from Osmia lignaria lignaria, assembly GCF_051020975.1. Classification (NCBI taxonomy): domain Eukaryota; kingdom Metazoa; phylum Arthropoda; class Insecta; order Hymenoptera; family Megachilidae; genus Osmia; species Osmia lignaria. Next base: position 8,162,239 of record NC_135035.1, read on the forward strand.
GTGTTAGTTAATTCTGTTGGGAAATTGGGCGATTGGCTTTGAAAATGGGGCGCAGTAGAAATACCCGTATATAGTCAGACGTGTACTAGTAAAATGGTTTATCGAAGTCATTAGAAATTCATGTTTTATACCGATGCTTCAGTTGATTATTTTAGATTGTTAGTATCATTTTAATGTTATTCAACGCTGACTGGCGTGGCAATGAATTCACTGCCAAGTTCTCGTTAAATTGCCTGAATCGAGTCTTCAGTAGCAACGGACAAAGTTCACAGGGACATCCTCTCAGTTCACCCATCTCTCGAGCACCAACGATCATGATGCACCGGTTCTCAAAATAGAAGAGCAACGACTGCGCGAAAAGATCTTGACATTGTCTCTAATAAAAGACAATCGAGTTGAAAAGAATTCTCATTTCCCACAATACTGGACGCGTATAAAAATTCAATGTGCCTTATTAGCTTCGAAAATTCTTACCATTTCCGTGATACTTTGTGCCTCGTTAATTCAAATCGTTCTCTGCTTATGGAGAACTGTGAGGAAAGAAATTTTCCGCGATTAAGCAAGTTTTCCTTTCAATTGGAAGAGAGAAAATACGATGTCCTCGAGGAAACGCGACGCGATGAGTAACGACTTGGCACAATGAAGATCTCCAATTGCAACAGGCTACGAATTACACGTTGCAACTATTTATTAACTGTGACAACGATGACTTTACATATCCCAAAGTGGCGTAAGGTTCGAGGATATTTCACAGGAAATTGGTGAAACCAGTGACGCGTGTTAATCGAACAAATGTATCCACCTCTGGCAGTTACCATTGTTACTATCATTACCAAAAATTTTAGCCATATTTGTAAATTATGAAACTCTAACTACATGTATACGATAAAACGAAACACTCCCTCTAAATTATACATTCCCGATGACAGCACGCTTTTAAATACTAGTTCGTCGCCGTTTTCAGCCAGTACGTGAGTGACCACCGAAATAAACGTCGCGGTTCGGTCAGCGAAATGAATTCGTTCCTATCCATCCAAAATTTCATCGTTTTACTTTTCCGATAGATAACATAGAATTTTATCGTTTCAATATCGTACGTTTCCACTGATTTATACCATTCGTATTTACATTGAATTCGAACTAATAAAAATGCTAACGCGTATTCTGTGATATTTTACAGGCATGGAGCAGTTCGAGCAACTGCTGACGTGCGCGATATGCCTGGACCGATACAGGAACCCGAAGCTTTTACCATGCCAGCACAGCTTCTGCATGGAACCCTGCATGGATGGCCTCGTTGACTACGTGCGTCGCCAGGTGAAATGTCCAGAATGCCGTGCGGAGCATCGTATACCCTACCAGGTGGGCGATCAATCCCGCGAGTGTTAACGGGCGAACTTTCCGACCCGCGGAACATCGCGAATATTTCACTCGACAAAGTTTCACCCGCGTCTCCGCGAACTTCCTTCTTCGGAACGCGTTTCCGCGAACGACGAGTCGCGAACAAAGGCAATTACAAACTCGCATTAATCTTTCGAGCCCTCGAGAATCAATCCCTAGGGGCCGAGTTTACAAAGGGAAATTGTTCGTTCGACGCGTAAGCAACGGGAAAATCTAGAAAGATTCAAACGGAACGATGCAAATGAAAGAACGTACGGTTTCACTTAACCAGGTGTAATGCGTGACTTCATATTTATTCAACGAGAATCTCATGAAATTGGATGAACTTTCACGGTGACACTTTTCCAGGAACTATTTATCTTACCTCTTCAAACGTAACCCTTAATTAAAAGCAACCGCGAATGAAGAGGAATGAGAATTCTTTAAAAATCATTGAAAAACAAATGGAAGTAAACGATTCTTTCATTTGACATTCAATTTTGGATAAAAGGAAGGCTTGAACGAGTTTCGCGATCAAAGCTGGAATTTTATTTCCTTCTATTCTTGAGAGGAGAATCATGGTTATTCGTTTGCCGGTACTCGACTAGTAAATTGTACGGTGTTATCACCAGGGTGTACAGGCGTTCCCGACCAACGTGACCCTGCAACGATTCCTGGAATTGCACATCGAGATCACGGGAGAACTACCGGACCCGACCAGCGGACAAACGATGGAACGGTGCGGGGTTTGCTCGGAGAAAAGCTACTGCTCCCTCTGCGTCCACTGTGAGAAAAAGTGTTGTCCCGAATGCAAGGACGCTCACATGGACATCCTCAGGCGTGAGATTACGCGCATCAATTCCCAGGTATGATCGCATCGATGAATCCTTTATCTTTATAGATACCCGATCGCTAAAGAACTTTGCGCACCGTTTCGTATTCATAAATTAAAACGAGGATGTTATGACTTCATCCGTGTTATGAAACGGAGTGTATTTTTCGTCTGCGAGACCGGAAGAAGAAACTTTTTCCTTTTAAAGAAGAAGAAACGATTTCACGATCGAACAACCTTTATCTTCTCTGTTCGCTGAAATTAATGGCGATTTTAAAAAGCGACGAGGATTAAGGGAAGACGAATCGAGGCGAAATAATTTCGGGGTTCGGAAAAGTTGAAATTCAGTCGCCAGGAGCGACTCTGAAACTGCAGGAAATCGAGGAGAACAATGTTGTATTTACTCTTCGAAGTAATAGAACGATGTAAATTCGTGCTGTCTCCGGGAACAGTAAACCGAGAATGATTCACCTCTATTTCCGGGCTAGAATAAACCTTGGTGCAATCGCTTTTGAGACAGACCAGAGTTCGCAAACGCATCGACAGGCCATGGATATTGCGCGTCGAACGCAGACAGAGAGGAACGGATCGTACTTGAAAATCGAGATCGTTTCTGATGATCAACGTTCCCGGCGCAATTCGATTCGGAACCCCGGTTTTTCTATCGCACGGATCGCGGAAATGGCTTCATCCGTGATTTCACCCCGCCTTCCACCTGTTCTCTTTCCATCTGAATATTTCAACAATCGTAGACAGAATTGTAAAAAATATTAAAAACTCACCAGTTTCAATGGTAATACATTCTTCGCGAATTGATCAGCGACATTGCCCGGGGGGTTGTAATTGCAAACGAAGTAAATTAAACCCTCTATGTCGTTTGCGATTCCCAGACCGATCGTCCTCGCCTCCTTCCATAGCAGCTGAGTAAAATGGCGAACGTCTTCTAAACTTTGCGGTTGTTTCTCTCCGTAATTGAAGAATCTCCCCTCTCGATACCTGTAATCAATGAAATCCGATTGGGATCAATTTCCCAAGTAGATAAGAGGAAATCGAATCTAACCAAGATTCCAGAGGATCCGACGGTTTGATCTCTCTCTCGGTCTTCTTCCAGGTGCTTCTGAATACATTTTCACCGTAGTTCCCTTTCGGTCTGTACTCCAAAGCACAATTTTTTGCCAGGACATCGGCCCATTCTTGCGCGTAGTCGTTCAACTGTTGGCACAGTCATAAAAATTTCCTCGGCGTTATTTTAAATCGCGATGTTCGTCGCTTTTCCGCGGATAAAAATACGCGGACAATGTTATTTCGTGGCGGGGAAAAAAGGAAGAACGATCTCGTTCGATATTTCATAGGGAGGATGTACCGTTGGAAAAATAGGAGGAAAGCTACGTGTACCTTCCCGTCGATTTGCAGCGGGGGGGCTTCGTGCGCAGCTCGGTACTGATTATGCAACCGAAGGAAACCAGCCACAAAATTTGGTGGGAAATTTCTGCAACAAAGCGGAACATACAGTATACGCGGGAGAGAAGTTTTGACCAACTCCCTCTGCTCACTCCATGTTTCGTTTGAACGGGTCTCAGGAACGGCGGTGCAACATGTTGATCGATGCTTGGGTACAGGAAGGTGAAGTGCTTCTTATGGGAATTTATGGTGAAAAATTTATGAACGAGGCTACATGGTGCAGGTTTTATGGTTTAGGTTACGCGAACGTCCAGCGAACAGTCGCGAAACGAACTTCGAACAGTTATGTTTATAGGGGCGTGAATCACGGATTATTTATTGTTCGAGGAACAATGCGCAATCTGGTGGAAAACTTCTGATAGTATTTTTCCTGCTCTTCTGATATTGATTGATAGGAAATCACCCCAAGTATTTTCAGGTAAAATAAAAGTATCCCTTTTAGAATTTTCAGTAAATGAATTTGGGAATATTTATAGAATTTTGCTTGTGAAACGATTCAACTGAACCGGGATGAACACCCATAGAATCAGGTTAACAAAACCATACGTGTATCTACTTACGTGCTATGCGAGATCCAGAAATAACCGGGTATATTTCTTCGCTTCTAATGTATTCAAAACAAACCCTCCATTTCGCGACGCGAATTCTAAGCAAAATACGAAACCACGGGAAACCAGTGGAAACGTTTCTAAACGTATGTTTCTCTTGTCCCTTAAAAGAATCCAAAGAAAATCTTGCAAAATTTTTAAAGTTCTTTGGGAAACATTCTTATGTTCTTCTGTGTTGAAAAATGAAGGTAAAATGGGAATGTTACATGCATTTGAAACGATTTAATTATAATTTCCTTTTGCAGATACGCAGAGGGTTGCACAGGTTGCAAGACGCGTTGGCTTTGGTGGAAAAAAACACACTTGGTCTGCAAACAAACTGTGCCTCGGTCGGAGAAGAGGTGGACGAGATTTATCGGAGGCTGAGCAAGGCTTTGAAAGACCGTACGGAACATCTGCGTAACGAGGTCGATCGATACCTGGGCACCGAGCTTAGAGGCCTGATTCAGCTCAAAGAGAATCTCGAATTGGAAATCGCAAATATCCAGAGCAACTGCGATCTGGCGGAGGCTCACATCAATGAAAACGTACCATGGGACGATTCGGAGCTTCTCGATACGAAAGAGCTCTTCCTGCGTACAGTAGAATTCATCAGGTTTGTCACACATCATTTTTTCAAATTGTCGACTTACAACCCACAACTTTTAAATTTTTAAATTAATATTTCAGGACTTTGGGATAATTAATAATTTAATTTGCAATTTCTAGATAGGCTCCACGACTGTCTGCAAAGCACATCTTTCGAGTTTTCAAATCACAATTTCTCAAATCCAGTTGGAAGACTGAATTTTTCATTTTCCAATATTCTATAATCTGAAACAGAGTCACAGATATAGTATTTCTTATTCAGACCACGATTTCTTCAACCAAGTATCAGATCTGAATCTTTTATTTTCTAACATTCTATAAGTTCGTGTAGTCTGATAGCAAAGATACTCTTTCATATTTTCTTGCTCGAATCATGATTTCTTGAAAGTATTTAATCCTTTATCCCGTAGCCCCGAGCAAGGTGGCTGCTTTATGGCTCCGGTATGAAAACAAATTTCTCCGCGATATCTGTTATCTTTTGAAGCATAGTACCCTTACGGGACGCGTAGTTCATTTCGTGTGGAGATTGAGATTAAAATTTGTCGAGTCAAAGGAGCGACAGCAATGCGCTTTCGCTACTGAACTTTCATTCGAACATGTTTCACGTGGCTAACGAGATAGGAGATCGCAATTAACGTCGTCGAAATAAAAATATCTCGGGAAGGATTTGAAAATCAGCGGAAAAATTATCGTGCACTCGGCGAGGAATAACGATCTCCTTGAAACGTATAAAACACGATAAATTTTCTCGTTGGAAAGGCAATTTCCTTGGCCGAGTATGTGTACGCTTTTGTTGCTTTATCGAGCGTCTAGTTGAATGTCAAAGCAGGGTACCTCGATCTTGTAAAAATTATGATAATCTTTATTCTTTTTCGACATTCGGTCGCGAACAGATCTCAGAGTAAGTCATAGGTTTAAAAGATAACCAAAGAAGCGAACGGTTTCTCACACATCCTTGTTCCATAAATTTTCACGAAATAAAAGTATCCCCGTTACATGGGGCGTGAAACATAATTCAGGCAATGAACGATAAATCTCTCGTTTGTTACGGCAACCTGAACACGTCTTATCTTCGCAATTCATCTTTTAATTTTTTCCCCCGTTTCACTCCACATTTTTTCCCCGCTCTGCATAGGTGGCAAACGGTTCCAGCTTACCGGGTTATATCCTCCAGCGGCAATAAAAGAGTATTTATTATTTTCTGAATGAACGTAGTCGTGAAAGGAAGCACAAAGTGAAACACCGTGCGGAAAGTAACTTCCGACGTTTTAAAGAACTCAAATTAAAAATAATCGTTCGACGTACAGAGACTGTTTCCTGGAGCAATCTTTTCCATTCTCAACCGTGAAATTTACGGATTATACAGTAAATTGATAAAACTTCATAGAACGGCACTGTGTAGAGTCGTAAATCGTCTAATATACAGTTCTCCTTTTGCCCGAAGAGTCGGAGGATCTCTTTTGATCCTCGAAAGGGAAAAGTTTCCAGTGCAGTTGAAAAATAATGAAAGCTTTCTTCTCATTTAGTAAGAAATCCTCGTCGTTTGTGTAACGTCGCACTTTTTCAAATTACTTCTTCTTTCAAATTACCACCGTACCTTCCACGAGACACGAGAAGGTCTTTCAAGAGACATGAAATGTGACTCGACTCTCTATACCATTTTTATCTGATTTTTATTCATAGAACTCTGATGGTTTAATTTCCAAGCACACTCTGCACGTAGCTTTCTCTCATCCGAGCCACGTCGAAATTCTAGTTACCCTTCCGCATTGTTCGCGGCACAACAGCGTGCTAACTACGCTACATGGTTTAACAGTTCCCGTTTCCTGGCTCACACGGTTATTATTCTCGTAGGGGAAGATTATCGGAAACTACGAGGGTAGAAAAAGGGACCAACGCCTGAGATAACCTGCGAAATATTTAGGAGCTTTCCTGCTTCGCGTCGCGATAAATATAACAAAGATATGGTTCCAGGCAAGAGTAAAGCGCTTCTTGATATAAAATGTAAAGCCTTTAGAGCGACCGTTCAAAAAGGGATAACACTCTATCTGTTTAATCATTCAGAAGATAGCAACAGTCCCTCTAAATTAAAATACCTTTTCGATGAATATAAATTATTTACCCTGTCATTAATGGAGCTGTTATAAAGATTGACACCTTTCTGTTTAATTATTTACAAGATTACAACTACCCCCAAAATAAAATCAAAATATAAATGGCGTGCCGTATCGCTGTAATTAAGTATTCAACTTACTTAAAGTAATTATCAGCACTCGGTGACAAACGTGGCCGAGTGCGAAAAGAAACTTGGCTCGTTAAACGAAACTCCCGTTGAATCCAGTAAAGTGTACACGTAACTTCCTTGGATAAAGGGTAAAAATTTCGTTAAAGGGGTGTTAATTTACGATCGGATGTTGCAGGAACTTCGAGTACGAAGCAGGGGATTACAGTCGGCGAGTACGTTTCGTGATGGCTCACGATCCGAACCAGCTGGTCCTTCACGTAGCGGGATACGGCGAGCTGAATATTAAGCCAGAAACCGGAACCGGAGGACTGTTGGGTAGTTCGAGCAGTTTAGCGCCTCCCGGAGGATCTCCCGGTCTCATGAGGAGCAAAAGCGACCATCGGCTCGCTTCTCAATACCGACAGCAAGAGGAGGAACGACTCGCGAGAAACCGATACGTCCCCGAATACGAGTAATTATCTGTTTCCTTCAAGATTCCCCAGTGATTTCAAAACCTGTCTCTGTTGCTACTTTATGTAACCGTGACTGGCTTGTCGACTAAAGTTTTGATAGTATTTTGTTCGTTTTATGATTCTGACTGCGGGCCACTTGGAAAGCAACGTTGATTTGTAATAACTTATTGTGTACAAAGAGGAGTACTTTAAATAACCGTGTCTCGCGTGACCGTGCACCTTCGACCACTTCAGAAAATACCAATCTTTGAGAATTTATTTCTAAATGATAAAAACAGGGTATAATTTGCGACACCCCTTCAGGATTTATCACTTTCGGATGAAACAGTTTTTACATACTCAGTCGGACGAACATAGAGTAGCAACAGAATTTATTTCTATGAATATTCTTTGAAATCAAGAACGATTTATCACAAGAATTATTTCGTTAAAATAGAAGAAATTCGAGCTCGAGGAGCGTAGGTGGCTCGAAAGGAATCCGATTTCGAAACGTTTTCAAAAAAGAGAAATATAGTGAGGTATAGGAAGGAGGAGAGTTGAATAGAGTAGTCTCGTATCGTGAAAGAGTGTTTCTCTAAAATCAAGACAGAAGAGAAGAAAAGAGGAATTTCTGGCCCGACTGGCAAAAACGTGTTTGACCGTGGACGTAGATTACTTTGGAGTACTGCCAATCGGCATCCGTGGTGGGCATACATTTTTCAGGATGTCCCACATATCTATTCTAGCAAACGTTATAAATACACGTGGCTCCTCTGGCTGTATCTTTTTCTTGGCGTGGGCCGCGAACAACTTCCTCGAGGCCGAAATAGGCATGGTCGACTTTAATTACCGTCCGTGTTTCGTGTAATACGCTGACCGGCAACGGTTACTTTTATTAAGCCACCTCGTCAAAATGTAAATTAAAAGCTTTTGATATAATGCAACGCGGGTATAAACAGTAATTCAACTGTGGAAGGAAAATTGCAGCTCGTTTCGTGTCCTCGATACAACCGGAACCGGCAATTAAAGGGTTGCATGATCGTCTTTGCTAATTTCGGAATTTTCGCTCTGATAATCGAGGGTAATTTAAAGAACCCACGGCACGCGAATTTATCGCAGGGTCGAATGTTACTGCAACGACTGAAAATTTTATTTTACTGCTTTTTAAAGGAATCGAATTTTCTTGGATTCGGAAAAGTATAGAAATTTCGATGAGAATAGTTCTTAAAGCATGCTCAAGGAATGACAGTAATTGAAAATTCTTTTTATTGCTTGTCGACGTTCCCTCTCAAGGGAGATCGCGTTAAATGTTTCGATCGAACGAATTCCAATAGAATAGACAAGAAAAAGGATACTCTCTCGAGCGATCGGGTTAGGACCATTCCCTGTGTTCCTTCTTTCCTTCGATCCTTTCTATAAAATAGAAAGGATCTAAATAAAGAATGGGCAGATTCGTTTAAAGCACGTGCAACTGCTCGTGTCGCGAACGATGAACAAAAGCACGGAGCTACGTGGCGTAAATTTTTAAAAAACTTATTCCCCGAAAAATCCGATTCCAGCCTCGATAATAACCGGCCTTCCCTGACTCGATTTTCTCTGCAAACGCGTTTGAATAATTTAAGACACCATAAGATGAGCTCGTGTCTCGCATTTCGAACGTGGAACCGGCTGTACTTTGCAGACTTGAAGGGGATCAATTACCGTCAACTCGTGCACAAACCCCTCGCTTCAACCCCCGGTCCCTAATCTTCGCAAGTTACACGAAACCAAGCCCGTGTCTGTAAAGCGATAATTAAGCAACACTCGGATAAACCCGATGGATCTATTGCTGTGCACTGTCTCGAAAGACAGATAACCCAGTTCCAGAAAATCGCCCCGAACGAAATGTATCGTTCGCGTTTCGGCTTTGCGATAATTATTATTCTTCGATGAATATACGTTACTAATTCTTAGACAATGGGCTATCGAAATCGCGATAATTTTCTTCGCCATTTCTAATTTCTAAAATTTTTCAAATGGAAGCACGAGTTAATTATATTTCACGAGATGGGGTATACAGTTACAAAGTTGTTGGTAGTTACAAACGGATCGTATTAATGGTACGCGTCACCGGAGCTTACCAAGACGGATGATGGCTGATCACTGTGCCCGGAACATCCGCTTTATAGTCAGATTATCTCAGTTCGACTCGAGTGGACATTCCAGGGGATTGTTGGTGACAGCTTAGATTCCTATTGGAGGATCTCAATCTTCGTCCCCTGTCTTGTTCCTAACTTACGTTAACTAATCCGAGGCAACTCTAGATGATCGGATTAATGTCTCTAACTATATTCGCCTCGGGACATGTAAATATTTCTAATTATAATTAAACATCGAATGGAACTTAGATTTCGATATCGTTGATGTTGAAAAGCTTGAAATTTGTTGAATTCAGATACGATGCCCCGGATTATGAAGCACCGAGGAACAAATCGAGGTACAGGAGTCGATTCATGCGACATCGCGACGGAGACGATTCCGACGGCGACTCGAGGTCGACCGTCAGATTCACGTCGACGCCCCAGGAGTCGTCGGGGCTTCGCGAACGTGTCCTGGACACGGAAGACGCGGCACGCGGTCCTCTATCCGGGATCTTCCGTCTGACGGACTCGCCGCGTGTCATGAAGAAGCTTCAAGAGTACGAGCGAGCCGGGAAAAGGAAGAAAGAGGAACCAGCTCCTCATCCTGCTCAACAACCGCAACCGGCGAAGCCTCAGGTCAGTGAAATTTTATTCGTCCGATTTCGAGGGTGCTCGTTGTACTTCTACGAATTATTATTTTCGCTCGTTACCGTTCGTTTCGACAGACACACGGTATTTCACGAATTTCAACGCACTATTTGCAACTGCGCTTTATCGCAAATTAATTTTGACATAGTTTCGTTCAAACGGCGGTTATCGATTTCCCTCGCTCGCGAGAACATTCTCTCTGTACTTTTCCGTCGGCTTCCTGTTCGTTTCGAATAAATCCAGAATGAAATCGTTGTCTTCCTGGCGAAAATGCAGCGGGCGAAGCGATCCGTTTTCCATCCGTCGCCGATCCGTTCGCATTCTCGCCAGGATTATATATCCGTGTATCTAACTCGATGAGCAAAATTGGAACGCAGACTCGATCATTCTTGATATTCGTCAATTTCACAGGGTCGTATTTGTTTTTGACAGTGATTCCGCCGCAGAGTGATTTCAATGATTTCACACGGATTCCCTTGCAAAGGCAGGCGGAACACAGGAATGCGGATTTCGAGCGGAAGTTGAATGGCGAGCACGACACGAAAGTAGCTTCGAAATCGCACGCGGTTAGATCGCTTGGATGCGATTCACCGGGATACTGAAATATTTCGATCGTTCGGTGTGCAATTACACGTATCGATTACCCGATATGGACACGTAAAGGGGATAAATCACGAGGAAATTTTAAACAATTCGATATTTCAATTGGACACACGCAGAAGCGTCGCGACGCTGACTATGAAATGTACACTTTGGACACCGCTCATAAATATGTAAATAATTTTGAAACGAGAGTGGTTAAATCTAGCTTGTAGTTGCCCGCTGTATTTTTGTACGATATCCTATTATAATATAAATGGAATACATGAATACACGAATGTACATATATTTTTCTCATCAAGGAGCATTCATCTGTTTCTTTCTTTTTTCTTTTTTTATAATCGAGTTCATTTGCGAGCGAGCACTCTTTGTCCCACGATCGGGCGCGCTTGTTCGCTGGCAATTGCATTTTTATGCAAGCGCGAAATCAGAGCTGCATATTAATGCGGCGGACGGGCGCGTGTTGTCGCATATCGTATCACGAAACACATGCTCAGCGGGAAAAGAAAGTCGACGTGTTTGCAGCTGCCTAATCACCGACTAACGAAATTCACCTCGGACGCGTTTCATTAAAAAAAAAACACAACGAAGGAGATTGTAATCGGCACGGTCGGCCCACGATCTTGTTAAATATTTCTGTTTATCGCGTAGGTACAGGTCAGAAAAGTGCCGACTGCGATGGCGAGGCAGACCAGCGACGACGATGAGATCTCGAGGATCAAAAAGCAAAACAAAACCACCGCAGCCACACCTGCGACCGAAACGGTGGAGGAACGACCACCAGTCCAGACACCGACACCCACGCACCAATCCCCGAGGGAAACGCCAGCTGAACGAGAAACCGAAGAACCTGCGCGAAGACCAATGCCCGCGAGGTTAGTTTGAAACCGATGACGCACCCCGTGTGTCTTGAATTCGTATCACGAAAATGCAGAAAATCACTTTTGATTAATTTCGCTTTAATAAATACGGTGGGTTAGTAATTAATGGGAAAACGTAAAGTCTGATCGAATATCGATCGCAGTTAGCATTAAGTTACGAGGATCTATGTTGGTTCCAATAGTCATAAGTGTCTCCAGTAGTAGTGGAGCGTAATTAGTCAGACCGGCTGATTTATGCCTGTTCCGTAGAAGCAGATCGCCTCAATTGAACGGGCAAAGTTCTAGAGGCGTATGCAATTCGATTTCGCGATACCCTATTACGTTTCGCATGGTAAAATGATTATTTCGTGACAACGAAAACGTAACTAGGTGAACAATACCCGAATACCCTCAAGGTTGGAATTTTTTTGTCATCCCCGAAGCATACAATCGAACGCTTATTCTTTTTCTGGTCACGAAGGATGGCCGGGGCTGGCGGTATCCGTAGGATGCAAATTTTTCCGTGCCACTTGCGAAAATTCAAGTGGGTCAGCATTTTTGTTTCGTCCCTCGCCAGGTCGAACGTTCCTTTTTCGATCGCGGCGCAAACTTTTCGCGAGGGAATTTTTATAGGCTGGCTAACGCCTGGTCGGGCATTTTAACGAGCCCGAGTTCTGATACGAGAGACAAGGAGGCGAGAAAATTGCGGATACCGGTGTTAATTTCCAAATTCCATTCCGTCCGACCGCACTCTACGAGGCGGCTTGTCAGCCGAAAACCGTGCCTCGTTTTTCTTCGCGACGACGCGAGCCTAGATGAAACACCAATCTCTCCCTCGGTGTGCATTAACGAAACAGCCCTTTCATTTGCACGCTCCAGGTACGTTCGCGTAATTACGCTTCGAACCGAACGCGTTCCTCCCGCGATTTAGGAAAATGTACGTAATCGCGCGAGTAATTGGTTGCAGCGGCAAGTCGAGCACGGCGACACGCCGGGGAGTAATAATTACCAGCTCAAAGAAGTAATTAATTGAAATATCCTTACTTTCAGGAGAACTTCGACGGATACTCACGCGCCTGCGACGAGAAGCGCTTCATCAGACTCGAGCACCGGCTCCGAAAGCTCCGCAGGATCAGGAATCCGCAGCACGGGCGCGTCGTTCACTGCTGAGGAAATGAAGCAGAAGTATCTGTCGAGGGCACCCTCGTCGAATTCAACATCCGCGGCTTCCACCCCGCCAGCTGCTGCACCGGCTACCACCAAAGACTCCGGCAACGCCTCGCCTGCGACACGAGCTTTTCAGAGTCGTTTTTTAGGCACAGGTGAGATTTTCTTCTAATCTGTCGACAAAACGATGATTGCTGTAATTAAATCAAGTGGCCTATGAAAGTCGTCTTCGCGGTAATTAATAATCGATTCTCCGCGACGTATGATCGTGGTTCGAGCAAAATCGCGATATTACGGTATACTTATTCGTGTACCGAATTTTCTCCTGTTTCTTTAGGTAACCGTGCCGCTCCACCGCCACCCACGCAAGCCCCGGCAACGCGAGACGAAGCTGGTGTAAAGAAAAAGGAGGAAGAGGATGACGAGGACGAGGAAACGAGCAGCTCCTCGGAGGAAACGGAGTCCGAGACCGAGGAGGAATCGGAAAACGACGCTCATACCTCGGCTACAGCGTCCTCCGCGGCGACGCCGAGCGTCCAGGATCGTCAGAGAAGCGAATCAGCGATGGCGAGGACAGACATCGGTCCCCTGCTCGCTCGCAGCGCCGAGGCACGTCGCGGTAGCAAAGAGGATTCACCGTCCACCAGGCAAGTATCTTTTCTCTCAGGACTCCTAATCGGAGCGTTTTAATTAACAAGTAACATCGAATCGGATCGGTTTACTCGCGGTTAAATTTGCTCGTCTATAATTTGTCAAAGCTCACGAGATTCAACATCGTGGATATATTTTTAACGATGGGCAGATATTTGAGAGCGATTTTTTTTTTTCGTCCATTACGAGATGAATTTCCGACGCTCTCGCGTGCATCCTAGCCGTCTCTTTCTGTTTTAACGACGAATCCGAGGAAACGAAAATCAATACGGTGGACGAGCGGTGAACCACTGTTCGTACGTTCTGTCGTGGTAAACGGCCATCGACCACGGAATTGCCGGTCATTTTCGATCGTTAACTGCAATCTTTCGCGCGCGACATACGTGTTTCGAAAGGCGTCGATTTTCCAAGCGGGTGAAAAGAGAAACCTCTTTTGATTCTACGCCAAGTTCGCGTTTGAAAATGAAAAGAAAAATTGAATATTAGAATATCGAGGGAATCACTCGTGTCTCAGGTATTCGTCGCCGAGAGGAAGTCCCGCTCACTCGGTGACGAGCCCGACGACGACGACGGCGACGGCGACGAGCGGCGCGGCGACGTTGACGACACCGGCCGGCTACACCAGCAGGTTCGTAGCACACGTAGATCACGGTCAGACTCATCATCAGGCCAGTTCTAATTCCAGTAACACCCACGAGCGTAATCGTTTTAGGACGTTTAGTGACGGACACGATGAACCGATCGTGTCAAACGATCGTGTCGAGGATTCGGAAATCGCGGCTACGAACGCGGATTACGATATTTACGGTCCGGACGGAACGAAGGTTAAACCGCAGTCGGACAAACGTACCCACACGGACGGTAGTACGGACACCGACGACACGATCACCTCATCACCCTCCTCCTCCTCCGCGGCTAAATTCAAAAGTCTCGAAGGTAGCGGTTACGACAGTCGTGTAGAGAACCGCAGCGAGGTCAACGAAGACGCGTTAATGGAAGGTCGTTCGGGGAACGGCGTGAACTCTTCGTTATCCGCTCGGAACGATCGACGCGGATCCCTGGCACAACCCGCTGTAAGGGACGAGAGATACCCATCGGTCGTGGATAACTTTGAAAATTCAGCGAACCCTGAGGAAAACTCGCAAGAAACATCGACGGAGAGAAAATCTGGTGACGGATCAAACTCTAACAGTGACACTGAGAGCAGTTCCGAAGGTGATACCGACTCGGAGACTGACGGGGAAGAAAACGAATCCAGAGACGAGAACAGTAATATAACCAAGAAAAAGACTGAAAATCCGGAGAAGCAGAATGGTCCAGCTTCCGAGGAGAAGAATAACGATTCCGAGGAAGAATCAACCGACTCGGATACCAATGGGAGCATCGTTCCCAACGTCCCCAACTCTCGTTCCGAGAACAACAGCCTGGAACGATACGACGACAAGTCGAAGCGTCGAAGTTCCTCGATCCTCGAAGAAAGGAGCATCGAGGAATTGTTCGACGATAACGGATGGGTGATCACCGATCAAGATCTGCAGCCGGAAAATCCTCCGAGAATTTCGAAAAGTTTAAAGCCGATCGATCAAAACGACTCCTCCGCTTCGAATATCGAGTCACCGTCGACGATGGGGAACGAGCGTGAAACGGGACACGAGAGCAACGACGAAACGACGGAGGTGAACGGTAGAAGATTGAGTATGTCGGGATCTTCGGAGAATTCTTCGAGGAGTCGAGTGTACAGACAGAGCAGCATCGGTAAAAATGGATGGCTGGTGTCCGACGAGTCTGAAAACGAATCCGACCGAGCCACTTCACCGGCGGAGAACGCGGCGCGAAAAGAAACTCTGGAGAGGAAGTTGGAATCCGCGAACCCGGATAATAATCCATCGACGCCGATGTCAACCGCCAAGGAGAAACACAGGGTACGTGATAAAGATTCAAATACGATCACTGATAACCCGTGGAACATCGACGAGAACGGCTGGGTGATACTAAACAAAGTGAACGACGCTAACAAAACCGGCGCGAATGAAACCACGGACGAGACGAGCACGATTCGTTCCCAAACGACCGACCTCGTAATGAGAACTAATATTGAGAACGGTGCATTAGTCGCGAACGCTACCCAATCGAAAGAGACCGAATGTTCCAACGAGCACGAGGACACGTCTGGTGTCGATATCACAATACCGATGCAAATGGTAACCACCGTTTTCTGTGTGTCCGTACTGTGTTACAGCGTTCTAATCAATCTGTTCCTATAACTCGTATTTATACATACAACCTTGTGCCTCCTTTCACACCTGTATATTATTATACGTTCACGCCTTCTGTTCGTTTCTTACAATTTTATTATTACTTTTTTCTTCTCGTTGTTCGTCGGTGTTTGTCGTGAAAGACTGGAGACTACTCTCACGGAAACAGACGAGACTGGCTGGAACGTCAAAGATCCGACGCAGCAGTTTCTTTTCCTCCGCGTTCGTTATCTTTCGTTTGTTCATTTTATTTCTCCGCTTTCCTCGAGAGACAATCTGCGCCACTTGCATCGCGAATTGGAATTTTTATTGTGAAACTGCTGTCGTGGATCTTTCGTTCCTTTAACGTATTCTCTACCAAGATCCGTGTACCGAGTGGCAATTACTAAAACGGAGAGTATATAACCGGTAGAGCTCACTAATCCACGCAATTATTGTATGATGAATACTTGCATTTTATACATTGTGATAATCGTACGTACGATCGTAATAAGCGTATTATTTTATGTTTCCCTTTATTATTTTTTTTTGTTTCTGTTTCTACGTTGATCAACCGCGACACGTGTCCCCGCATTGCTCAAATAACGTAGCTTAACGAGAGAGGTGAGAATCATCGCTGTTAGTCGAGATATAAAAGGAAAGAACAAGTGTAGTGAGAAATGACCGTCCCTCCCGAGAGCAGCTTCAATTGATTGAAAAAGATTTTGAGAGAAAACGCTTCTGAATCGTTCCCATTTAAGGGCATGGTCGCGCGAATGGCATATCAGGCGGTACGATTCTCGTAGAGCGAAACGTGACGCGTGACAAGCCGTTCCTGCAATTAGTCCACCTTTCATATCATTAAGTTTTTTTGTACTCTTTTTTTCTCCTAGCGAATAGGCCTTGCGTCAGTTTGTTGGTGTGGTAAATAAACTGCATTTCTTTGTGATAACTCGTATTATTTATTTCCCTTTCAACTTGTCCTCAGTTCGACGATAGTAGTAGAAACCAAGCAACGAAACAGAATAATTTTATTGTCGTGTTCCGTTTGTAAATTTTTGTCTCATTCGTATCTTTTTTTTTCTCTTCTTGTATACTACTTGTAACTCGTTTCTTTTTCTCTGTAATTTTTATTTCATCCCAATTGTCTAAACGTATCATTGTTACTCGTTTGTATATAATATGTACGTTATCCCGATTCGTGAATGGAACACAGATACGTGGAACGTACGGAAAAATGCACCTTTATTTATTGCACTAACAACAGATTGAACGTTTCACTCACAATCGATCTATTAAGAGGAATCCGTGTTACTCGTTGCACGCGATCCTCGACGAGATACAGCTTTCTTTGAAACTTATAAAACCACCCCTGTGATCTCTGTTGCACCACCTCAAGATGCACGCACGCTCACAACCACGAACTTACATCGTAGTCGACGAACACGTAACGTAACGAGGAGAAGGTAAAGATTAGAGAAAGAAATTAAAATCGATCATTTTTTGAAAGTGTACCGAGCTTGAAACGAATACGGGAATCTTCCAAGCATCGCATATTGTCCAACGTACGAGAAACAATCGCTTGTATAAAATGAAGAAATTCGTATATTAATCAAGCTTTTCTTTCGTTAACAACACGAATCCTCGATTGGTCTTTCATTTCTTCGAGCTTCTCTAATGAACACTTAACGATACATTTCTAACGCGAAAAGAATACCAGGGAAATATTGCATACGGAACTAATGTGACCGCATTGTGCATGCACACGGAAAGCCGTGAGGCATCCAGTAAAAGGTTTAAATATAGTCGCGTTTGTTACTTAAAATATCCGCGGTGGCTCGGATAGTCAGTCGAGCTATATCGGTCTGTACTCTACTTGACTGGAAACGCGGATGTTATTCCGATACGTTTTACCGTGAAGGATCCATTAAACGGGGCCGGCTCGAAAATCGTTCGGAATTTCCGAGGGGAACGAGCGGGAATTTTTTTTTTTCGCGAAACCGCGAATCGCAAATTCAACGCGCTCGAACATCCATAACCGAGTCGTTCGAATGTTTTTTCAAGCTCGACCGAAGAGAACCCGGGGTAAATTCGTGCCAGACCCAAAGTATCGAAGAGATTTCAAGTTTAGGAGAAAAAAGCAGAAAAATATCGTTCGGAAACTGCTATAAAATTTTACGATCGGCGAATGCGGCAACTTCCTTGCGTATTTACTGTCGAATATTAAAAAGCGAACGTTTATCGCTGACGAAAAACATTGAACACCGGAGTGCTTTTAAAAAATGATAAGTTCCAAGAACACTTTAAACGTGGACGGGAAATGTATCGATTCGTCTTTGATGAAAATTCTTCTAGTGCTCTTCGAACGAATGATTTAATTAGAAAGTTATCGGAAATTTCTTGTTACTCGGGAATCGTTTGATTCGGTGAGAGAACGCGATCGATGACGACAGAATAAAGAGGTGGTAATTAAAAACGATAAAGATTCGCTATCGACGAAACGAAATTGCTTTCAACGATACAACCTGTCCGTTTCTCTCGAGTTCGCTGAGTTTATGGAGGTAGCGATAAAGAAGTGACGTACCAAGCGTACGGTAGAGATTGATATATAACGCAGCAGATTACACATCCATTTTCACTACTCGTGCATCGAGGATACACGGCCCTGATTGTAGATCAGATGTACATACAGAATGTTGTGATTAATTGCCATGGTACCCCGCGATACAATGATTCAACTAACGTTTAAACGTTTACGAGCAACGAAAAACAAATAGGACGTACGTATGATTATCGGTACGTAAAATGATCTGTTCGAAATCGTGGAATATTGACAGGATACATATTTGACGTAGCTTCAGAACGGAGAATTCAAGCTTCAGCTTTTGTCTGCACTTTGCTATACAGATAACAATGTAGCTTTTTCACAGCCCAATCCGACGAATTATAATACGAATCGGTCGCTTGTCAACCACGCGATCAACCATCTCCCGAATGACCCACCCTCGTGTTTCGATGGCCTACACGAGTTCTCCCAGTTAATCACCAAGCAATCCGGCTTCTCGATTAACCAGAATATCTGAACGAGACAACCTTCGTTCCGAAATGTTGCAGGTTCTTGAACAAGAGCAGGAGCCAGGCGGCCATGATGGCGAACCGGGAACGGGAACGGGAACGGGAACGGGAGAGAGAACGGGAGAGAGAACGGGAGAGAGAACGGGAAAGGGAGAGAGAACGGGAGCGAGAAAGAGAACGCGAACGAGAACGAGAGCGGGAAAGAGAAAGAGAACGGGAGAGAGAACGAGAACGAGACGCGGACACCGAGGTCGAGTCGCCTCTGTCAACGAGGTCACGGTACGCGGCGTTGAAGGAAAGAAAACAACGGCTGGCTCGGTCCAGAAGCTCGCACAACTTCGGCGGCGATGACCTCGACCTCGACGAGGAACCACCCTCCCCGACGACCCAGTCGCCGAACGCTTATTTGGCAGCCAAGTACGGAGCCGGCTCTGAACTGGCCAGAAGTCGGAGCACCCATGCTCTGAAATCGCGAGAGCCAAGCCCGGAACGCGATAGAGCAGGAACCGAGAAGGATGGAGCTGCTCTGAGCTCCTGGGCACGGTACCTGAAGAACAAGTACGGGAATCGTAGCGCCAAAGACAAGGAGCCTTCATCGTCTACCTCGACAATACCATCATCGAGGTAAGGATTCGATGGAAATTTTTCTAAACTACCTAATTAAAATATCGAACTTTCTT